>NW_012109831.1:80384-83833 GCF_000951045.1 Mandrillus leucophaeus | reverse complement strand
TAAGAGACAGGGTCTTGCTGCCCAGGCTGGAGTGCAGTGATGTGATCATAACTCACTGCAACCTTGAACTCCTGGCCTCAAATGATCCTCCTGAGTAGCTGGGACTACAGGCACGTGCTGCCACACTTGGCCCCCTTTTTTTTTTTTTAAAGAAATGGGGTATCACTAAGTAGATTAGGCTGGTCTTGAACTCCTCAGCCCCCTAAACTGCTGGGATTATACCATGCCTGATGCATATTTTGGCTTTTAGAAAGCATTCTCCACTAAAGAGAACTATGCTGCCTAGAGCAAAAACTCAAGGGCTAGTGAGGGTACAAAATAAGCCAGCCAGGAATATCTTCTCAGGCCAGAAAAATATTTAGTTCTCAAAGAATGACAGAGACATCAAAAAGACACAAAAGTCAGCCTGAAGAAACTTCCTTTGACCACATATGATACAATTTGAGCATCAAAACTATAATGATATTAACAGATTATATAACCCCTCAAATAAGACAAATCCACTGAATCTTTTTTGGAGTGGCGAGGAGAGAGTGGAGAGACAGAGTCTCACTTTGTCACCCAGGCCGGAGTGCAGTGGTGCGATCTTGGCTCACCACAACCTCCACCTCCTGGGTTCAAGCGATTCTCGTGCCTCAGCCTCCCGTGTAGCTGGGATTACAGGCGTGAGCTACCACGCCAGGCTAGTTTTGTATTTTTAGTACAGACGGGGTTTCAACACATTGGCCAGGCTGGTCTTAAACTCCTGACCTCAAGTGATCCACCGACCTCAGACTCCCACAGTGCTGGGATTACAGGTGTGAGCCAGAGTGCCTGGCCAAAAGTCCACTGAATTTATACAGTATAATAAAATATGTGAAAAATGAATAGGGAGAGGTGAAAGCTTTTGCTATGGTGAAATGCCAACTGATGGGTATAGAAAGAATTATGAAATTGTAAAAATAACATTCAGTGACCATAATTTTAAGAACATTCCCATAAAATACTTAATAATTACCAAGGGAAATAGAGTAACTTTACGGCAGCAAAACACCACTTTAATAAAGTGATCAAGGTTAACTTCATAGTAATGGGACAAAATGGAAACCTGTATAACCTAACAGGATGCAATGAGAACACAACATTGCTGGGTGCAGTAGCTCATGCCTATAATCCCAGCCCTTTGGGAGGCCGAGGCAGGAGAATCACCTGAACCCAGAAGTTCAAGACCAGCTGGGCAACACAGCAAGACCCTGTCTCTAAAAAAATTTTTAAAAACTTAGCCAGGCATGGTAGTGCATGCCTGTATTTCCAGCTACTCTACTCAAGAGGCTGGGGTGGGCCGGGCGTGGTGGCTCACACCTGTAATCCCAGCACTTTGGGAGGCTGAGGCGGGCAGATCACCTGAGGTCAGAGGTTCGAGACCAGTCTCATCAATATGGTGAATTCCTGTCTCTACTAAAAAAAAAATACAAAAATTAGCCGGGCGTGATGGCGGGCGCCTGTAGTCCCAGCTACTCGGGAGACTGAGACACGAGAATTGCTAGAACCCGGGAGGCGGAGGTTGCAGTGAGCCAAGATCGTGCCACTGCACTCCAGCCTGGGTGACAGAGTGAGACTCTGTCTCAAAAAAACAAAAACAACCAAAGAGGCTGGGGTGGGAGGATCACTTGAGCCCAGGAGGTAATGACTGTGCCACTGCACTACAGCCTGGGTGACAGAGTGAGACTCTGTCTCAAAAAAACAAAAACAACCAAAGAGGCTGGGGTGGGAGGATCACTTGAGCCCAGGAGGTAATGACTGTGCCACTGCACTACAGCCTGGGCAACAGAGCAAGACTCTATTTCAAAAAAAAAAAAAAAAAGGAACACAATACCACCTTTTTGTGATATTTCTGCCAAAGGTTCATAACCTGATTCTAATCCTGAGGAAATAACAGACAAATTCAAATTAAAGGACATCCTATCAAATAAACTGGTCTGTAATCTTCAAAAGTATCGAGGTTATAAAAGCTGAGGAAATAACTACAAAATTGCGTCAGATTGAAGGAAATAGAAGACGAATAACAGTAGAATTCTAACACATGATCCTGGATCGGAACCTTCTGTTACAAAGGATATTACTGGGACATTTGGTGAAATGTGAATTAAACTTGTAGATTAGATGCAGTATTTATTAATGTTAGTTTTCTGATTTTAACGGCTGTATTGTTATGAAAAGTCTCTGTAGGAAGTACACACTAAAGTATTCAGGGCTGATGAGATAACGTATCAGGAACTAATTCTGTATGGGTTAAGACAAGGGTTGTCGAACTTTTTCTGTGAAGGCCAGATAATAAGCATTTTAGGCTTTGCAAGTCACATGTGGTCTCTGTCACATATTCCTTGTTTTTAGTAAATATCCCTTAAATATGTAAACTTCATTATTAGCTTGTGGTTTGTATAAACACAGCCTACAGGTCACATTTGGTTCATGGGGTTTATTTTGCTGACCCCTGGTTTGGGGGGTGAAAAGCTCTTTGAACTATTCTCGGAATTTTGACGTTAAAAAAGTATTTCTGCTAATATCCAGAGAAATCACTTGAAAAGTTCTGGGAATGACCGACTAGGGGTGAATAAGGCTGAAAGCTTATGAAATAAAAAGCATCGCTTTTACTCTTCCCCATGCTGCGAAGTTTCCTACTGCCCATGGGGGCATCTTCTACTGCTCAGAGGGCCTAGCATGCAGTTGAATGTATGAATGAAAGAATGAATAAATCTATCTCAATTTCCCAGGACAGGAAAACTGATTCCCTTCACATAGGATTAAAAAAACAAAAACAAAAACAAAACAGGCTGGGCACGGTGGCTCACACCTGTAATCCCAGCACTTTGGGAGGCCGAGGTGGGTGGATCATAAGGTCAGGAGTTCAAGATCAGCCTGGCCAAGATGGTGAAACCCCATCTCTACTAAAAATACAAAGAAAATCAGCCCTGCATGGTGGTGGGTGCCTATAATCTCAGCTACTCAGGAAGTTGAGGCAGAGAATTGCTTACACCTGGGAGGCGAGGCAGAGAATTGCTTAAACCTGGGAGGCGGAGGATGCAGTGAGCCAAGATCGCGCCACTGCACTCCAGCCTGGGTGACAGAGCAAAACTCCATCCCCCGTCCCATCCCCCCTCCAAAAAAAACTTCTTTCTTAAGGAATATTTTAATATGACTTTTTACTTGGCTACATTGAGATACCATTTCTTACCTCTCAGATTAGCAAAAATTCAAAAGCTTGACAATCATATTGTTGGCAAGGCTGTGTGCAAATAGACATTATCTTAAACTGCTGATGGAAATGTAAAATAGTATAACTATAAACTGTGGAGGGAAACTGGAGAATATCTAATAAAACTACCTATACATTTAATTTTTGACTCAGCTATCCCAGTTCTAGGAATTTATCCTGAAGATACTCCTCCAAAAAAAAAAAAAAAAAAAAA
>NW_012109831.1:62741-80334 GCF_000951045.1 Mandrillus leucophaeus | reverse complement strand
AAAAAAAAAAAAAAAAATCAATCAATCCATCTATCTACACACACATATGTATATATTAACAAACAATTAAACCTATGAAAATTAATTCTTCTATGCCAAGGATCATCGTAAATTACTTGTTTCTCTGACTCTACTCCAATATGCTTATTTCTTAACAACAGGACTCTCTAGCCCTGAGCCCAACCTATCTACCAAAATGAGGCCATCAGGATCAGCACTGGCTCCTCCTCCTGTGACATCTAGGGATATGAAGGAAAAGCTGCTGCCTTCTAGATTCATTCTCACCTCTCAGAGTCCCAGGGTCTATATAACAAGCACGACTACTACAGATACTTCCTCTTCCTATGTGGGCCAGAAGAGGAAGTCAAAGTTTTCCTCAGCTGAGCAATCAGTTAGCTACTTAAATGGCAAACTCCAAGGGGCTTCACCACCACTAATTCCCCCTGCACTGCTCTGGGCAAACAATCTTCACTACAAAGCAGTAATCAGCAGGTATGAAACACTGACCAAGGAACCCAGGACACTCAGACTTTAGGCTGAAGACTCAGGAAACAGTCTAAGCCAAGTTGACTTAAGTAAGGGTAATTATCTGTGTACTTCAGGGTAAAAAAAAATAGATAACGAGGAGAAAATTCTTTCGTGTAAGTACTGTAGTTAATAAAGGGAATGGGAATCATCTTTTGCAAACTCCTAAGAAAATAATGAATCTAGGTGATAATTATCAATGTCCACTACTAACAAAACAAAGGAGAGACTTGACATTACCTGCCTCCTGACAGATATACACTGAACCAACTGTTAAGCATTCTTCCCACCACCTCAACCCAACCAAACCACAATAAGGTCAAGCCCCCAGTTTATAGGAAATATGGAGCTCATAAGAACATGTTAGAAAAAACCTCTGAAGGACGCAGTCAGCAAAATCCAGAATGTGGGAAAGTCTACAAGAACAAACAACTCAGTTTCTGCAACAAATTAATTGCAAGGAAAAAAAAAGGTGAGAACACCCTAGATCAAAATAAACTTTGCAGCACAGCCTGGGCAACATAGCAAGACCCTATCTCTACAAAAACTGGAAAAAATTAGCCAGGTTTGTGGTGCATGTCTGTAGTCCCAGCTACTTGGGAGGCTGAGGTTGGAGGACTGTTTGAGTCCAGGAGTTCAAGGTTGCAGTGAGCTGTGATCGTGCCACTGCACTCCAGCCTGGGCAACAGAGACAGACTCTGTCTCAAAAAGAAAAAAAGAAAAGAAAAAAAAAGAAAGAAAGAGTGATCAGACATCCCAATTATTTTATTTAACAGGTTTATATCTGTTGCCCCAGTAATATTAACAGAATCCTCTTTCATTATCAAAAGTTTCCTAGTTTAGATACTAAATTGTATCACCATCCTACTTAAGAGACGTATTAACCAAATACACTGTGCTGACATAGTTTGGCTACTGATTCCAAAAAACCAACTGCAAAAAACATTTGAATATTAACTGGATATTTGATGATACTGATAAACTATTAATTGTTTTAGGTGTGGTAATAATATTGTGATTACATTTTTAAGGAGTCCTTACATTTAGAGATACAAATATATATAGACAAAATGACATAAAATTTGAGATTTGCTTCAAAATAAGCAAGAGAGACAGAGAAAGAAAACAGGTGGGGATGTAGATGAAATAGTATACCATGAGCTGACAATGTAGACGATACTGGGGATATAGTATGAGTCTTTTTACTTTTGAATATTTTTGAGATTTTTCCATAATACAATGTTAAATGTAGTAAATAAAATTTTCCTAGTTCTAGAAACAGAAGTACCCTAGAAAGCTTCAGCTTCCTGCTCTTAGGCAAGAGCAAGCATTTGGCATCTAGCCATACAGAATTATATCTTTATTCAGGGTCACCTGGAGCCAGGGTCTATGAAACACTGTCACACATGAGGGTTCCCGAAGTTAAATCACAGCTACTAGTCTTCCTTATTTTACCTTTCCAATGAAAAAATAAAAAAAAATAAAAAACCTTCCCTTCTCTAACAAGAGAATCACTTCTTCTGAAGATACTCTCAAGATGCTCTTTCCCTGCTGTAGGAGGAGAAATGAAATACCTTAAAACTGTTTTGATGGTCTTTCCTCCTTGCCAAAAACTGGTCTTTTAGAAAGAAAGTAATTCAAAGTGTTTTTCATTTCAGTCCATGCCCTGCTGAGCCCCAACACGACAGTTTTCAGCAGAAACAATCAGTGAGACTGCATGAGAGGGCAGGTGGGCACCCAGCTTCCACTGCCTCACCTAAGCCAGTAATGGAGCTTCCACAGTATGGACATATAGTGGGCAATACGTACAGTTATCCAAGGGAAAATAAGAATATGAGAAAAGTAATGGAAGCAAAGAAAAAAGTAATGGAAGCAAAATGAAGTGCTAAGAATTAGCAACATCTGAGTTTCCCAACAATGGAAGCAGCAAAATAACCGGTATAGCAGCCCAGGTAATATTCTAAACAATTGTAGATGTACTGACTCACTTAATTCTTACTATAATCCTTGAAGTACCATTGTAAGTCCCATTTTAATGATGTAGAGAACTGAGGTATAAAGAAGTGAAGTAATCTGCCTACCACCACTATGCAGCAGGGTCGGCATAAGAACAAGTTCTGGGAGATGCTTCTCTTTTGAAATTACTCTGAAAAGCAGTTGTTTAAAAAAAGACAAGAAAAGCAGGTGTTGGTAAAATGAAAATAGTGCTTTCTCTTTGGCAGGAAATAATTTTGACACTACCAGAAAGGGGTTTCAAAGGCTGCCTAGTTCTGGAGGAGGCCTAAAGGAACACCCGTCCATCTGCCACACAAGTCTACCGAAAGTCTCTCATACATGTGACATAGGAGGCACCAGAGAACTAAATTGGTACTAATGGACGAAAGCTTCGAGAGTGAACTGCTTGTTGCTGAAGATGTTCAAGCAAAGGCTGAATAGCTTTTTGCTAGAGATTGTATGGAAGGAATTCCTATGCAGTAGGAAGCAAGCTAAAGCTAGAATGCTTCCAATATAAAATTCACTCTAGTAAGGATTTCCTCCTGCAAGCCCTCCTACTTCAGGGCTGACAGAGTCTATGGCAATTCAAAACTGATTCAAAACTTAAGTCATTCTGTGTTCCATTAAGTTGTTAACATCAAACTTCTATCCCCAGCAGGCCTACAGCTGGGCCAGTGAATAGCCAGAGACACAACTGCCTCCTCTCTTCAATGACACCAGTTGCAACACAAAGTCAATCTAGTACTCTTACTCTGAAAATGCAACACCCACATCTGAGTGCCAATCAGTATGCTGGAATCATTTTCTTAGAAGACATACAAATGAACTACAGGTTAGTGGTTATTTAATTCAACCCAAATCACAATTAAATTTATTATGCCTCCTAAGGTTCATCATACCCACCTGAGACACTTAAGAGCTAGCATCAATGTCTGTTTATAACAGACTCATTCCTTCAATCAAGGCATAAAATGCAATGTATTACAGAGCTAGAGTGGGTATCATTTCAAAACTGTATCTTGATTGTCCTTCAAATTATTATGGGCAACAATTTGTAAGGTCCTAAGACCATCCCTAAGATGCAGTCAATAAAGAGGATGAAGACCTTAAGCAGGGCTAGTCCTCACTACACTATGATACAAGGGGACACTGTTTTCCAATCCTCTGGGGCAATGCAGCCAAATGCCTCAATAGCTGTGTTGGTTTACTAGGGCTGCCATACATAACCAAGTGTCAAAAACTGGGTGACTTAACCAACAGAAATTTATTTCCTCATAGTTTAGGCTAGAAGTTCAAGATAAGAGTATTAGCAGGGTTCATTTCTTCTATGACCTCATTCCTTGGTTTGTAAATGGCTACCTCCCTTTGTCTTTGCATGGCCTTCCCTCCGTGCTTGTCTGTGTCCTAATCCCCTCTTCTCGTAAGTCATCCTGGATTAGGATCTATCTCAAAGACTTCATTTAACCTTAATTGCCCCTTTAAAGATACTATCTCCAAATACCATGAGTTACTGGGGGTTAGGATTTCAACCTATACAAATTTTAGTAGAACATAATTGAGCCTATAATAGTTATACTCATCAAAGAAAAAAAAGAGAGAGATAAAAAAGACATCCTAATATGGCCACTGCCATGACTCTGGCTGCAGTGGGGTAGAGGAGCAGGCCATGGGTCCACAGGTGCAGATGCCAAGGTGGGCAGTCCCTGGAACCCACCCCTGGAAGTCCCCACCTCCTAGTTCCCTCTCTCCTGGAACTCAGAGTCAAATTCACTGCCAGTAGCACTCAATTTTCAGTTCTTCACTTACGCATATTGTTTACTGGAACCATTTTTCTCATCTTTCTACTTTACTTGCTTATTTGCTTAATAAATTGAGTGAGAGAGGTTCATCATAAGGATACTGCAAAATGGAGGTTCATCACTGTCTTCACTAAGCACAGATTCTGTCCTGGACTGTGAATTTGAGTACAGAGAACAAAACTGAGTTAACTGATGAAGTAAGAAGCAGGGGTAAAATGGAATGATAGAAGCCTAAAAAAACAGAGGGATTTTTTTGCCGGGTGTAGTGGCTCATGCCTGTAATCCCAGCACTTTGGGAGGCTGAAGTGGGCAAGTCACTTGAGGTTAGGAGTTCGAGAACAGCCTTGCCAACATGGTGAAACCCACTCTCTACTAAAAATACAAAAATCAGCCAGGTGCAGTGGCGGGTGCCTGTAATCCTAGTTATTGGGGAGACTGAGGCAGGAGAATTGCTTGAACCTGGGAGGTGGAGGTTGCAGTAAGCCGAGATCATGCTACTGCACTCCAGCCTGGGTGACAGAGTGAGAACCTGCCTCAAAAAAAAGAACAGAGGTTTTTACAAGAAGGTAATAAAGGTAATGACCTAGAAGTGACAATAGACTGTGAGAATACCAATTCTTACCCCCAGGACTGGAGGATTTATTAAACAATGTTATTAATACATAACCTTGGGAAAAGACCCAAGGCTGCAAAAACTACTTTGGTTCAGAACATGTGATATTACATAATGAAAGTATCTCAGATGGAGACATGGAACAGTGTGGTTGTTAAGAATGTGATCTCTGAAGCCAGACTACCCAGGTTTCTATCTCAGTTCTGCCACTTACACAGCTGTGTTATCTTGAGCAATTTATTTAATCTCTCTGTACCCTTGCTTCCTCATGTGTGAAATAAGTACAATGATAATATCTCTCATAGAACTGGTGTGAGAAGCAAATGACCTTTACATTTTCAAGTGCTAAGAACAGTGCCTGGGAGCTGGTAAGTGCTCAGAGTTCGTAAATTTATTAAATAAATTCCCGATTGCATATGGTTTATCAGAAACATCACAGTGATGGCAGCAGCAGCCCATCATTGCCATGAAGCAGTCACTGCCATGATGCTGGCTGCAGTGGGGTACAGGCGCAGGTCACGGGTCTTCTGGTGCAGACGCCAAGGTGGGCAGTCCCTGGAACCCTCCTCTGGAAGCCTCTCAACAAGCCCACTGCCCTGGGAACCCACCCCTGGGAACTGCCACAGTTGGGCCAGACTGAGCTGAGCTATCCTCCAGTGGGAGAGAAGTGCACAGAGGAACAGGCAGAAAGGGGCACTAGGGCAGAGCTGGGCCCAGGGTGGTCCCGTGCTTGCACACGGAGCACAGGGGCCTGGCCCGAGACATGGAGCCGGGACCATGCTTCAGGGGCCCAGGGTGGGAAGTGAAAGCGGCATCTCACAGCAGCAAGTACAACATGCTCACATTGTTCGCCAGCCCCATGGAGCAGATCACCATGTAAACAACTGGCATGGCCACTGCCAGGAGCCCCAGACTCGATACGTTGGAGCAGCCCAGCGCCTGGCCCAGGACAATGCACTGGACCGGAAGCCCTTGCCGAAGACTGCTAGGAGGTGCAGCTGGGGCTGCACGCTCTACGAAGTCGGTGGGAGACAGGGAAAAGCGGGAGCCCCACCCCTTCCGAGTTGGTGGGGTGGGAGCCCCCTGGGTGGGAACTCCCTGGGTGCAGCCGCTGCTGCTCTGCTGCAGCTTCGGACCCAGGCATCTCTGAACTCTTGGGCCTAGGAAGGCCCCTGCCCCTCGCAGGCTCAGAATTGTCTACTCTCGCTACCTGGCTTCTCCCCTGTCGGTGCCTACTCCAATTTCAGAGCAAAGTTGGGGACCAGCCCGGGAGCTGTCACAGTCCAGCTGGTTGTGCACATGCTCAGGGCAGTGCTGACATGCCAACCCCCTTGCCACTTTGGCCCCCTCCAGACTTTGGGCACTGACAAGCATGGGAAGGAGGCTGAGGGGTATGCTGAGGACAGTCTAGTGCTGGCCTGAGGGCACTCCTTAGCATGAATAGCCTGGGCACCATGAACAGCAGCAGGAGGCAGACAGGCTCCTGGGCAGAAGGAAGCTGGTCCACAGTGAAGACCCACCTTCAAGCCAGGGAAAGCCTGAAGCCTGGGGGCTGGGTCGCCAGTCCTGGAAACTGCAAGGGCAACTTGTGGTGCTTTTCCCTGGGCCCACCCATGGCTGCCCATGGACCAACCAGCATGCACTTCCTCCCCTATGAGGCCCATAAAAACCCCTAGACTCAGCCAGACCTGGGAGGAGGGATCACAGGGAGATAATGGGACCACTTGCCTGCAGAAAGGAACCACCCATTCCAGGACCTCCTCTCTGCTGAGAGCTGAACACTCAATGGGAGGACCTGCCTACAGATAGGAGCTACCCACTGTGGGTCCCCTCTAAGCTATTATATCACTCAACAGAGTTCCCCTTTGTCTTGCTCATCCTATACTTGTCTGTGTACCTCATTCCTTCTGGATGCAGGACAAGAACTCAGGACTCGCCGAATGGCAGGGCCAAAACAGCTGTAATACAAATAGAGCTGAAATATGCCCCTTGCTCACCACATTGTGGGTGACAAGGAGAGAAGAGAGAAGGGGAAAACTTGAGAGAAGGAGAGAAGAGCTGCGGCCCTTCAGAGAGACTAGACCTGAGAGCTCCCCAAGCCTGAGCTGTGACTCCCACTTTGGGGCCTGATGGCTCCCAGAGTCTCCAAGCTTCTGGGTACCACTGCATTCCCTTGTGCCAGCTGTGGAAGCTGCTTGTGGTGCGCCTGGTCCTGATGCAGCCTCACAGTGAGCGTGTTGGCCGCCCTGCTGCAGCAGCTGGCATGCCTGACGGTGTGCAGTGGCCGGACCGTATGCTCGCTTGCTCACACACCCCTCACCACTCTGCTCCAGTCTCTTTGGAGGTAAGGGATCCAGGCTGGTAGCTTGAGCCAAGTGTAGCCTGCCAGGCCAAGTGGGCCCAGCAGGCCCAAGCAAAGCTCACGCAAAGGCGCCACTGGTCACAGAGGTTTCTAGCTAGGAAAGCAACACCTCCCAGGATCCTGTAACAACAGCCAAGGGGTTAAGACCACAGACATTGGAGTAAGATACTGTGGGGTTTCATGAATGGTAGTTTCTACTGCTTATTAATAACTTCCTTAACTTCTCTGTACTACAGTGTCTTCATCTATAAAACAGATTTACTCAGATTATCCACCTCATCGAAAAAAAATGAATATGTGTCACCCACCTCATCAGAGTATTTTGAGAATCAAATTTAACAAATGTAAATCATTTAAAAAATGTTAAGATATAGTAAATGCTCAGCAAATGTTACCTATTCTTACTCTTTTGATATTTCATTTTCCAACTTTTCTTGACTAAGGAAGATAGAATAATTTTTAAAGAATCTGCTTCTGTTGGGCTTATGCAACATGTGAATCAGTCAACCAATAATCTTATAAAGCAATAATCACAACTGATGATAGAAGCATGAGCTCAAAATATTAGCAAGACTAGACTTCTGCTTCTCGTCATTATGGGGAATCAGAGATCAGATTTACCCTTGCACCTTAAAAACAAAAAAAATTAGATGAAATATATGAAACAATAGTTTGTAGACACTGGACCAAAGGGAAACATGCAAAGTAAGCCCTAAGACTGCCCTAGCTTACGACCTGAAGAACACGTCTAGGAGGCAGCAAAGGGGGTACTCAAAAAGAGTCCAGCAGTCTCCCTGAGTTGAGAAGACAGAGTTGAGAACTTGGGGAGGCTAAGATGGCTAGAATTTTCAAGGCAGGGTACCAGAGTAGACAGAGATATACAGAGGGGAACTCTGGAGATCTGCAGGGGCTTCCTCTGAGTTTTTAGCTGAATATCTATCAGCATATGTGGGTAAGGAAACGATCCAAGAAAATGACTAGGTACCCTCTTCAGAGCTCACAAAGGACGCAGAATTGTTCATGTTCCCATCAGCCTGAGTGGAAAAAACTCACAATACATGGGCATCAAATAGAGTACTCAAAGTATTGCCCTAGTAGTAAGAAAAAATTAGCCTCATGTGCTGCCCTGGTCTCACCAAACAAAGCCTAAAGTAATCCTCCAAAGGATCAAACAATTTCTAAATAACTGCATCCCAGAGTCTCAAGAATGTTTAAAGGAATATAAAAATATCCAGCAAACAAGCTAAAATAATCTTCTCATATCAATGAACTGGCACTTTGCATGGCATGGATACAAAAGAAAAATGGAATGAAGCACTAATACAGTGACCAAACATGTGAGCAAGTCTACGGAAAAACAAAAACAAAAACCATGAAATTTAACAAGTTTCCATGAAATTTAACAAGCTCCAAAGCTGTAAGACCGGTATTGCTCCAGGTTGTGTGTTCTGAGACCACAGTCATCAAGAGATATTCAAAACCATGTGCCAAGACTGGGTACGTCTTGGGGGCTACCCAACTTAAAATCTTTCTCAGCCTCATACGCCAAGCGCTAGTACGTCTAGAAGAGGTGCCTTCTGAGAGAAGTTAGCCTCTAACATTGTCCTATGGCAGTCTATCACTGTCCCAAACTGCCTGTGGAATTTAAGCTCCTGTATCAAATAATGTCACTTAAGTCTGCATGATACATCGTGCTTCACTTAAACTTTTAGTTTTTCAGGTTACTATTCTCTAACAAGAAGCTTAACAAATACCTACTGATCAGTCACACTTTCCTTTTTTAACATTTTTTTTTTTCAATTGGCTTCTAAGATACTTCTCCTGGTCCTTGCTCCTGAATGAATAGCTAGTTCATTTTAGTCTAATTCCTCACTATCGCCCCAACCTCTAAAACTTGCCCCAGAGCTCAATCCTTGGATATCTCTTCCTCCTCTGTCAATTCCACCTTTAAAATACATCCCCAAATCTGACCACTTCTTATCATCTCAATCACCATGGGTTCAAATAACCATTGTCTCTTACCTGGTGGCCTTCTAACTATAACCAGAGTAGGTTTTTTTGTTTGCTTTTTTGTTTGTTTTTGGTTTTTTGACAAGGTCTTGCTCCAAGGCTGCAGTGCAGTGGTGTGATCTCAGCTTACTGCAACCTCCACCTCCCAGGCTCAAGACATCCTCCCACCTCAGCCGCCCGAGTAGCGGGGACTACAGGCATGCGTCACCATGCCCAGCTAATTTTTGCATTTCTTGTAGAGACAGGGTTTCATCATGTTGCCCAGGCTGGCCTCGAACTCGTGAGTGGTCCTGAACTCAAGCAATCCGTCTGCCTCGGCTTTCCAAACTGCTGGGATTACAGGTATAAGCCACTGCACCCAGCCTAGAGTGATCTTTTGATCTACGTCAGATCATGACATTCTTATTTAAACCTTCCAGTGGCTACTCATCTCACCCAGCATAAAAACAAAAGTCCTGGTGGCTTCCACCTGTAATCCCAGCGCTCTGGGAGGCCGAGGTGGGTGGATCACTTGAGGTCAGGAGTTTGAGACCAGCCTGGTCAACGTGGTGAAACCTGTGTCTACTAAAAATACAAACATTAGCTGGGCGTGGGGGCAGCCACCTGTAATCCCAGCTACTCCAGAGGCTGAGGCAGAAGAATCACTTAAATCTGGGAGGTAGAGTTTGCAGTGAACCGAGATCGTGCCATTGCACTCCAGCCTGGGCAACAAGAGCGAAACTCCATCTTAAAAAGCCTCAAAATTGTTTAATCTGGCTGCCCACTATACTTCAGGCCTCACTTCCCAACACTCACCACCCAACTTATTCTGTACCAGCATCACTGGACTCTGTTGCACAAAGAATACATGGAGCAAGCTCCTAGATTAGGCCCCTGGCACTTCATGTTGCCTCTGCCTGGAACACTTTTCTTCCAGATATCTCCATTCAGGCTCCATCACTTCCTTCAGGTCTTTTCTCATATGTCAACTTATCACTGAGGACCTCCCTGACCACCTTACATAAAATGTCAAGCCCTGGCCTCTATATTCTCTTATCCTACTTTATTTTTCTCAGAAGCACCATGTCTATCCATTATGTTATATATTTACTCATTAACTTGTCTTTCTCCACTAGAATCTAAGCTCCCTGAGGACAGGGATTTTATTGCTTTATGTTCACTGCTTTATTTCCCATGCCTAAAACAGTGTCCTAGCAGATAGCACATAATCAAATAATGTTGAATATAAGAAAAGGAACGCAGAAAAAAAGGGGAGAAGGTCTATTTTCCTCAACCTGAACAAACCATTTAACTTGTGGACACAAATTTTCCCGTCGTGTAAAATGTGAGGTTTGAACTTTTGAACCTCCAAAGAGTTCTAGCACTCTGCCACGCCATTATGGGGTGGTCACAGGTCATAGTTCACAAGGTTGTCCAATGGTCAGGATGGGCACACAATTTATAACAGCTTCAAAAATCCAAGTACTGATAACCTAACCTCCTTTCTCCTGACATTTTCAATACAACAGAAATCTGTGATATTTATTTCACTCTTCTCTGTGACAGAACCAAGACTCTTACTCCATTTCTCCCCATTAAGGATTAAGGTATGGGTTTTACCATTTGCCCAGAAGCAATTGTCAAGGCCCAGATTCACAGCAAGTTTCCTTACCTCCACGGCAGTGGGCGGCTGGAGCAAGGAGTGCCAGGACTGCTGTGGGCTCGTGGGTTCAGGAAAAAGGCAAGAGGAGAAGTAGCCAAAGCACAATCAGCACTAAATGGGACTTTAGTGAGGAAGAGGGCTGGAGCAGATGTGGGTGAAAACATGTGCTGGTTTACTTCAGCTCCTCGGCAAAGGGTAGAGATTCTGACAAGGTACCACAACATGAAAAAAACAAGGTCAGTGATTAACTTTTCAACCAAAAAGAAACATATTCAAAGTGGCTTGGTTTAGGCAAAAAGTTCAAGAAAAGTAAGTGGTCAAAAATCATTCTCCAATATCATACTTTAGTACCAATGTTGGTACAGGATGACAACAGAGACAAAAACTTAATCCATAAAATTAAAATACAACATTTAAGATTTGGCTACTCAACATATTTGTTATTTATTTATTTTTATTTTTATTTTTTGAGACGGAATTTTGCTCTTGTTGCCCAGGCTGGAGTGCAATGGCACAATCTTGGCTCACTGCAATCTCCACCTCCTGGGTTCAAGTGATTCTCCTGCCTCAGCCTCCCAAGTAGCTGGGATTACAGACATGCACCACCACACCCAGCTGATTTTGTATTTTTAGTACAAACAGAGTTTCATCATGTTGGTCAGTCTGGTCTCAAAACTCCTGACCTCGAGTGATCCACCCACCTAAGCCTCCCAAAGGTGCTGGGATTACAGATGTAAGCCACCACGCCCAGCCAATTTAGAATTGGTTTCTGGGCAAACCAAACATTGCAAATTTACTACAACTCATCAATTAGCAGGCAACAGTTAATATTTAATGTTCAATGACTAAAACTTCCTAGAAAAATGTGTATGTCCCCAAGAGCAAAACATTCTGAATAGTTTATAAATTATTGATTATATCTACAATAATACTAATTTGTTTAGCTAACTTTTCTCTAATGAATGTATCAGATAATGTCAGTTAACTATGTATTTTGCTTCCACTTAAATTTTAGATTCCCAGGTTATTTTTTCCCATAAAAACAATCTAGCCATTTTGACATGTTAAGTCCTATTGAAGATTATTAAATAAGATCATTAGATTGAAAACAGGTGATAAATACAGATTTCTAATTTGCTACCATTAGTAGAAATTACCCATGATAAAAATAACAAAAATAATATTCATAATATTTAATTTGCTACCTTATTGGCATGGCTTTCTATAAACACACCATATTTAATTTCCAAGGTAAAAAAATTACTTAAGTATCACATAAGTACCTGATCTACTTCAAAATGATAACATTATTAGTTTCTTGTACTGTTATTTCTGACTGTTTATAATATGGATACAGTGACATTCAAAGGAAATCTTCACTTTCCTAGTCATTATCACTCTAGTGGTCTTCAATTTACTTCTCAGGTGGATACACAATATGGGGTCATAACAGGATAGAATATAGGAGGGCAAACAGCTATTTAAAATTACAGTTATGCCCATATTTCTACAAACTCAACATTTTTTTTAAAGTTAAAAGAAGTAAAAATGTTAATTTTAAGTTAATTTCTCCTTTTCAAAAAGAATTTTCACTCTTCCAAAGAACTATTTCAAAGTTAAGCTCCTTCATATATAAGTTAGAACCAATTAGAACATTAGACAGTACTTACTTGTTAACCTGAATAATATGCTTATATAAAATTTTGAAGCCTTAAGTCTTATCACATAAAATGAAGTTTAGCCATTTTGTTCAATATGTAATTGAAATTATAAAAATCTATGAAAGCCAAATTTCATTTTCTTTTTTTTTGAGACAGAGTCTCACTCTGTTGCCCAGGCGGGAGTACAGTGGCGTGATCTTGGCTCAGTGCAAGCTCCTCCTCCTGGGTTCATGTCATTCTCCTGCCTCAGCCTCCTGAGTAGCTGGGACTACAGGCGCCCGCCACCACGCCCAGCTAATATTTTGTATTTTTAGTACAGACAGGGTTTCACCGTGTTAGCCAGGATGGTCTCGATCTCCTGACCTCGTGATCCGCCCGTCTCGGCCTCCCAAAGTGCTGGGATTACAGGCATGATCCACCACGCCAGGCCGGCAAATTTTATTTTCTTTTTGCCCCTAATTACTACCCTGCAAACTGGTTATACAATGTGTCTAGAGTCTAAAAAAGATTGTTTGAAAAAGGAAAAGGTGATATACAAACTACTTATTAGCTCCTCAGGGGGTATTTTTCTAACTCAAAGTCAATAAAACAGATTCAATGATTACCAACAGCAGTGTACCAACATTTGAAAAGCATAATTTGCCAGGTATGGTAATCTCAGCACTTTTAAGAGGCTGAGGCAAGAGGATCACTTGAGCTCAGGAGTTCCAGACTAGCCTGAGCAACATAGAGAGACCTTATTTCTATAAAAAAAATTTAAAAATTAGCCAGGCTTGGTGGTGCATGCCTGTAGTCCCAGCTGCTGAGGTGGAAGGATCCCTTGGGCCCAGGAGGTCAAGGTTTAGTGAGCTATGACAGCACCACTGCACTCCCGCCAGGGCCATAAAGTAAGACACTCTCAAAAGCAAAAACAGAACCATGATTTTTGACCATTTAAGTTTTCTTAAACTACAAACTCCATTTAAAATTTTTTAATTTTGTTAACAAGTGACCTTTACTTTAAATAACACATTAGTTGATGAAGTCTGTTTTTAAATGGTCTTTTACTTTTGTGTCACTATGGGAATAAAAGGTTTTTTTTTTTTGAAGTGTGTCAATACTCCAACTATACACTTCAGAGACATCCTGTTTCTCAAGGTCTAATAGAATCATTAATTCAATCAATAAGCATCCATGGACACTGAAGAGCAACATCACAAAAGAAGCCCACTAAAGAAGCCTGTCTGTCTTGGGGCAAGCAGTTTGACTCAGGAAGAAAATCTGAAGTACACTCCCTTCACCCTATTAGTTAAACAAAGGCAGTTCAAGACAGATAATTGAGGTGAAATGGATTCTAGGTCTCTTCTTTCACTGGTTCTCTAATTTACTGATGAATTCACTTGGCACTTCTTCATTAAATAAGCCTGAGGTGCTCTTGGAAAAGTCACCCTGAAGAGGAAGTCTTCTTCCACTCCCAGCTTTGATATTCTCACCTAATAAAGTTTATTTCTATATTGGCCAATATAGAAATAAAATTCAGGTAACACCCTAAAGGACCCATGCTTGAATCTGCAAGGGCAGATCTGAGGTCCTGAGCTGACAGGCCATGGGCAGAAATACCCTCTCTAGTCAAAGGAGGAGGTACTTTTTGTTTCCATTGGTTTCTCACATTCATGGGGCTTGTATTTGCAGCTTCGACACTAACTTTAAATAAACATTTGCTTTCAAGGCAAGAAAATAATTGTCTTCATTTTTTTACTCAGTTCCCCAAGTATTCAGGAACCCCTAAAATGACATCTAACTCAGTTTCTGGAATTGGAAACCTCATATGCCCCTGCCAAGGACCACTGTTTTGACCTTGAATTAATCAAGCCAGCTCAGCCCTCTTCCTGACAGGCATCTCCAAAACAGTCTTCATCCAAATAAACGAAGCTATGTTAGTTGGCATTAGTTTTTTTCCCTGACATCTGCCAGTTTCCATAGAGACCCCAGCCTCCTTACTGAATCCGCAGACATGGTGCTCCCAGTCTCTCTCGCCTCCGTTTCATCATTCTCCTGGCTACTCAAGTTTTGCCCTCACACTGGAGTCTTGGTAGGAAGTTCTCTCACACAAGGGGTATGCAGTTCTGTCAGCCAAAGGAAATTATAAAAGCTTCCCAAACTTACGGCAAAAATTAAAGTACTTTTCTCCAAAAACATGATCTTCAGAACACCCCTCCCCTCCCCTCACAAAAGACCTAAGAGCCCAGGAGGCAGCGGTGGGACAGTGGCAAGTTCCAGATCCCAAATGAATCAGCTGTCCTCTGATCTGCCTGACATCATTCACACTCAGCCAGCAACAAATCAGAGCTACAGAAAGCACCTTGTTCCTGCGTCAGTGACAAGCACCCTCCCCCACAAATCAGTTGCAACCTCCAACCCTGACGCCTGGCAGCAGTCAAGACTCTGGCAGAAATTATACATAGCAACTTGAAAACTCACACTGTGTCAGAAATACTATTAACCCAGAAGGCATGGGCCAAGCTAAACAGCTGTTGCAGTGGGCAAGGGACTGGAAGAAAGATCAAGGATCTCAAACTGGTAAAATAATGAGCTAAGACTATGTGGGTGTTTCTGCAACATTATTCATTCTCAAACCCAAGCCTGAAGGAAGACTACAGGGCTTTAATGTTTGGGCTCAAAGCAGTCATTATTCAAATGCTGAATTTGACCAATTTAACTAAACTGTATTCCTTCAGACAAAGTTCAGTGCCATTTTTTATTCAATTTCTATTACTCTCTAATCATTTGAATATACTTATGGTAAGAAAAGCCATAAGGAAAGTTAATAAGCCCAGAAACTAACTTAATTTCATCCATTAATATTTAAGGTAAGTTGCAGAAGACCTCTATTGAAGGGTAAGCTAAGCATATTTCTGTATGCTTTGGTTTCCCCACCTGTAAAATGAAGATCATTAAGGTACCTAATATATAGGCTCCGGTGAGGATTAATATACGTAAACAGCAAAGTGCCTAGCACAGAGAAAGCACTATAGAAGTGTTAGCTATTACTGTAATTCTTGCCCTCTTGGAGCAATCTCCCAGTCTAAAGGAAGAGATCAGTCTCAACAAATAGGAAGTCATCTGAGAAAAAGAACCTAGACTCAAGAAAACCAAGTGATCAAGTAAACTGTGGAGCTAAACCCTGGCAGCTAAGAGAGCCAAAGAGAAGCAAGTCTTGTCCCCAGCTTCAGAGGCTCTGCCAACTCTGATGGGCTTCTCTCATTCACCTAGATGACAAAGTGTGTCAAACTGTTTTTTTCTAGGGTAATGTTCAAAGGACTAATTCATAGGCAAACCAGTGCTTTTTCAAATGCGGGTCACGCCTCTTTAGTAAGACATTATGTCAATTTAGGAAGTCAGGATCAACATTTTCTAAAAAGGGAAACTACCTGCACACAAAAAGTACATATACAAATGAAATAGAATAGAAAAGAAAATATCAGAGTCCTTCGCATACCGTAGGGTAAGCACCGTTGTGAAATGTGTGTTTATGACATCCATTACTGAAATACATACAAATACACAAACGCAAACATATATGATGGGTCATAATGTAAACTCTATTTGTTATTGAGGTCAAGTCTAAAAAGTCTGAAAGCCACTGTTCTAATTACCCAAGCAAACTCACCCACCTAGTAGCTACAGGCCCTCACTTTTCCTCTCCATGTATTAGTCCAATTATTCAGCCCTCTCAGCACCCTCTTTTTTCAGAATCCCCAATTCAGTAGCAGGTCCTAAAGATAACTAGAACACCTCAGAAATCTAGCAGCTCTCAACAAGTACCGGCTCCCACTTTGGAAAGCCTTATGATAATATTAGGGTCAGTTGCCAAAAGCCCCAACCTTGATCTATCCTCCCGTCCCCAGCTAAGGCTTGCAGTTATGGCTGAACCCTAAGTTTCTACTCAATATTCTGCAATTCTCTAATACCCAAGACCAGGCTACATGATGATGATGATAATAATAATAATAATAATAATAACAATAATAATAATGACATAACAGCAACCAACATTTATTAAGTGCTTAACTATTTATTAGGTTCTATTCTAAGCATTTTACACATTAATACTCATGTAGTATTCATCATAGCCATATGATATATGTACTATTATTCCATTATTATTATTTTTTAAATTAGTATTATTTTTTAAAGACAGAGAGGTTAAGATCATACCAGTGGTAAGTAGGAAAGTAGCATTTCCTCAATATGTTGGTGCCTGGTTACCTATATATGAATTATACTAGCCAGAAATGTTCCTGTCTTCAGCCATGTTGGTAAACTGAAGCAGTCTAACTCTAGTTTCCAATGCTATAAATCACTGTGCTTTACCTTTCAGTAGAAAATTCTGACAACAGTAGCAAATGGATTTCTTTCTAGCCTGCTCTGAAGAGCAGTACTATTGCAGAGTAGTACTCCTTGGGTGGAGGAGAGACAGCATGGAGCTCCTTAAATAATGCTAAAGTGAGAAAATATTTGTTTGATTTTTAGAAAATGAAACCCATATTTTACATCCTTTATCTGACCAAAGAAGATATTACTTTTACCTCCAGGTAACACATCCCCACACAGAGGACTTTCTTTAGTGGCATTAGAATCCATTTGTACCAATATTCCTGTGGCTTTGCCAGGACTAGGAAGGCCTAACATTTCCCTGGGACTGGTGACAGGGCTCAACAATTTGCAGTATGGCAAAAGAAACATCTGCCTTCTCTTATTTATTCATACATTTATTTATTAACTGTAGAGCCAGGGAAGAAAGGCCTCTGCTATGGGCTTCTTACTTTAGAGAGCCTGCAAAATAACACAAACACAAAAAACAAATTCATTAAAGAAATGGGGTTTCCTCTGTCACAAGATTCTGCACTGGACTAAACTGTATTCCTTCAGACAAAGTTCAGTGCCATTTTTTATTCAATTTCTATTACTCTCTAATCATTTGAATATACTTGTGGTAAGAAAAGC
>NW_012109831.1:59161-61686 GCF_000951045.1 Mandrillus leucophaeus | reverse complement strand
ACTCCAGTCTGGGCAACAGAGTGAGACTGTCTTCAAAAAAGAAAAGAAAGGGCTGGGTGGGGTAGCTCATGCCTGTAATCCCAGCACTCTGGGAGGCCAAGGTGGGCAGATCACGCGGTCAAGAGATCGAGACCATCCTGGCCAACATGGTGAACCCCCATCTCTATTGAAAATACAAAAATTAGCTGGGTGTAGTGACACACGCCTGTAGTCCTAGCTACTTGGCAGGCTGAGGTAGAAGAATCGCTTGAACCCAGGAGAGGGAGGATGCAGTGAATTGATGATTGCGCCACTGCACTCCAGCCTGGTGACAGACGCTATCTCCAAAAAGAAGGGAAAAAAAAAAAAAAAGACAAATAAATAGCAATATAGAATGATGATGTGATTGTTCTTAAGAGAGTAATATTATCTATACAATATTTAGCCAGATTCCCCTCTCCCCCGATGGTTTAAAAAGCCACAGAAAACAATGGAAAACTTACAGGTTTAACATAAATGATTCTGAAAAGTAATGCTAAAACGGCTGCACATATAAGATAGATTTTTAAAATGATAAAACGAACAGGCACTGGCTATGATAAAGCCTTAAATGAAACTATTTATTTAACTGGTAACAAAGTGAGAAAAAGATACCTAACTTTTTTTAAGTAAATATTATTCAGTTCTATAGATTATAACAGGGACAAATGTCATGTTAAACAACAAACTTTATATACTGTCGAGTTACCTAAATAAGAAAATGAGAAAGTAGAAATAAATGAGAATTTCATAGCTTTACATATGGTGTAAAAAGTACAGACTTCATCTTCAGTGAGAATTAAGGAAAAAAACTTTTGATTTTAGGCAGGGACCTAAAGACTGGCAAACTTCCACCTGTAACTATGACATTACTGAAACAGAACTAGCCATTCTACTACAAATCACTTAAGAACAGACAAAATATACGATGTAATAGTTTTCAGGCACCAGGAAACACGTAATGTAAGAATGAAAACCCAGAAAGAAGGGAAACTCAAAAGTCAGGCTGCTCCCTCCTCAGTTGCCTAGCAGCAATTTTCTTACAATGGCACAGACAGCTAGCGTTCAAGCAGAGCACAGTAGTTCCACTAAGCTGAGGCGGCACGGGGTAGAGTTCAGGGAAGCTTGAGCAGACACTGCACATTCATCAAGAAAGACCACATGCTAGGCCACAAAAAAAAGTCTCAAGAAATTTCAGACTATTGAAATTCCATAAATTATGCTGCCTAACCACAACAGAATTAAATTAGAAATCAACTACAATAAGACATAAAATCCTCCAATATTTGGAAACGAAACCACATATTTCTAAATAGTCTATTGGTCAAAGATGAAATGACAAAGAAAATTAGAAAATATTTAGAATTACACTATATAAAGACACACACACCAAATTATAGAATACAGTTAAACAAGTGTTTAGAGGCACATATATTGCTTTAAATGCTCATATCCAAAAAGGAAGACCTGAAATCACTAATCCATACCTCTGCATTAAAAACGTTAAAAAGTCCAGGGAGGGATAGCATTAGGAGAAATACCTAATGTAGATTATGGGTTGATGGGTGCAGCAAATCATCATGGCATGTGTACACCTATGTAACAAACCTGCATGTTCTGCACATGTATCCCAGAACTTAAAGTATAATAAAAAACAATTAAAAAAAAACTTAAAACAGTAAATTAAATTCAAAATATAATAAAGAAAGCAGAAATTAGTAACAGAAAATAGAAAAAAAAAGAAACCAAAAATTGGTTCTTTGAAAATATTAATAAAACCCTAGTAACAGACATTAAGAAGAAAAGGAAAGAAAACATAAGTCATCAATATCAGGAATAAAAGATGAGTTATCACAACCAATCTAAAGACAGTAAAAGAATAATAAGAGAATAGCAGGAACAATTTATGCCAATAAATTCTATAACCTATTTAAAATAGACAAAAAGTTCAAAAAATAACTTACCAAAACTGACTTTAATATAGATGTGCATTATGCTAAGTGATATAAGCCAGACACAAATGAACAATACTATATAATTCCATTGATATGAAGCGTTTAGAAGAGGCAAATGCATAGAGAAAGAAAGTAGAACAGAGACTGCCAAGGCCTGGGAGAAGGGAAGAAGGATGTTATTGCTTAATGGGCACAGAGTTTCTACCTGGGACCATGGAAAAGTTTTAGAAATAGATGGTGACAACAGTTGCATGACACTGTGAGTATACTTAATGTCATTACATTGTATACTTAAAAATGGTTAAAAGGGTGGAGGCTGAGGCACGAAAATCGCTTGAACTCGGGAAGCAGAGGCTGCAGTAAGCCGAGATCGCGCCACTGCACTCCAGCCTGGGTGATGACAGCAAGACTCTGTCTCAAAAAAAAAAAAAAAAAAAAAAGTTAAAATGGCAAATTTTGTTATACGTACCTTGCCACAATTTTTAAGACTTTAAAGGGCCGGGCGCGGTGGCTCAAGCCTGTAATCCCAGCACTTTGGGAGGCCGAGATGGG
>NW_012109831.1:57293-57991 GCF_000951045.1 Mandrillus leucophaeus | reverse complement strand
ATTGTACTGCTGTACAAAAATATTTTTGTCCTCTATATCTGTAGTCTATAAGCTGTTTTTTATTTTTAAATTTTAAATTTATTATTTCTTTTTAAACGTTGTTGTCCAAAATAAAGACGCAAACACACACTTTAGCCTAGGTGTACACAGGGTCAGGATCATCAAGATGTCACTAGGTGACAGGAATTTTTCAGCTCCTTTATAATGCTATGGGACCACCAGTGTCTATGCAGTCTGTTGTTGATCAAAACATTGCAGAGTATTGCATGACTATATATATCTGACGATATGTCTGCATCTGAAATATATAAACAACTTGTACAACTCAATAATTTTTTTATTCATTTTTTCAAAATAAGCAAAATATCTGAACACATTCCACAAAAGATTCACAAATGGCAAATAAGGACATGAAAAACATATTCAACATCATTATTCATCTGGGAAATGTAAGTCAAAACCACAATGATATACCAGTGTACACTCAATAAAATGGCTCTGACCGTAACAAGTTTTGATGTGGAAATGGGCCAACTGGAACCCTCGACATCCCTAGTAGGAAAGTACAACAGTATAAACATTTTGGAAAATTATGTGGCAATTTTTTACAAACTTAAACATACACTTACCAGTTACCATTTGACGGGGGTTGGGGTAGTATCTGAAATCTAAGTTTGGCTCTTTTTTTTTTTTTTTTT
>NW_012109831.1:55905-57243 GCF_000951045.1 Mandrillus leucophaeus | reverse complement strand
AAAGAAACATCTGCCTTCTCTTATTTATTCATACATTTATTTATTAACTGTAGAGCCAGGGAAGAAAGGCCTCTGCTATGGGCTTCTTACTTTAGAGATCCTGCAAAATAACACAAACACAAAAAACAAATTCATTAAAGAAATGGCGTTTCCTCTGTCACAAGATTCTGCACTGGCAAAGCGGAACCCTAAAAATCCATCCTGGTAAATTGTACAGTTCAGAACACAGGAAAACTTCTGTCCACATATTTCTTCCCACGTCCTTTAAAAAAGAGGCAACTATGTCAGAATGCCATTTATGGGTTGTGAAACTGCAAACTTCAAGAGAACTCTGCCTGAGATTATGGAATATCTGAGCAGCACAGGGTGTCAGAAATAAAAGACAAGACAAATTAACTGTTATATCCTTCCTGTCAAATAACATGAATATCATAGATACCTTTCCTAAGAAGGTATTGTCTCCTAACAGAGTCAAACATCCATTTATTTGATTTCTTCCTGTTCCAATTCACGGTTCTGAAGGTACTCACAAGTTAGCTCATCATTCCTAGCAGTATCACACAGCAACTGAGGAACATTTTGCAGAATTAAGGAATTCATATTACTAGTAAATGTATTTATATGCAGGTCTAGAAATGACACATATAAGGCAAGGAACCAATTTATTACACTGATTAATGGTTGAACAATTAATGCCAGAATTACAATTTATTTTTATAAAAATATGTACTTACAAAAAATTTTAATTCAGCTTATTTAATTTTGAATATTTAAAAGAGAAACAAAATAATAAAAAATTTCCATTTTTTACACTTTATATTTTTGATGAGAATATATTCAAACTTTGTACTCTGCGAATATAATGATGTCTTATTTTTAAATCCTACGGATCACTGAAAATGAGTACAAGTTGTGATCCCAACATACACAGAAAAATAAGAAAGTGGAGCTTAGAGGAGGAAAAAAAGAAAATCTACAAATAAGCTAGTCTTAAATTTGGGGGAAAAAAATGCACACAAAAAGTACGTACACAATTACTACCACTGAAGATTGAAAACAGAAAATAAACCAGAGTATTCAAAAAAGCCAAGTAGCCAGGCACGGTGGCTCATGCCTGTAATCCCAGCACTTTGGGAGGCTGAGGCAGGCAGATCTCTTGAGCCCAGGAATTCGAGACCAGCCTGGTTAATATGGTGAAACCCTGTCTCTACCAAAAATACAAAAATTAGCAGGGCATTGTGGTGTGCACCTGTAATCCCAGCTACTTGGGAGGCTGAGGCAGGAGAATTGCTTGAACCCAGGAGGCAGAGGTTGCAGGGAGCCGAGATGGTACCACTG
>NW_012109831.1:25456-55845 GCF_000951045.1 Mandrillus leucophaeus | reverse complement strand
TTTTTTTTTTTTTTTTGAGACAGGGTCGTGCTCTGTCGCCCAGGCTGGAGTGCAGTGGCGCAATCTCGGCTCACTGCTTGCAAGCTCTGCCTCCCAGGTTCATGCCATTCTCCTGCCTCAGCCTCCCAAGTAGCTGGGACTATAGGCGCCAGCCACCACACCCAGCTAATTTTTTGTATTTTTAGGAGAGACGGGGTTTCACCCTATTCAGGATGCTCTCGATCTCCTGACCTCGTGATCCGCCCTCCTCGGTCTCCCAAAGTGCTGGGATTACAGGCATGAGCCACCACGCCAGGCCAGCTCTTTCATTTTTTTAAAAGATTAAACATGCCTGTAATCTCAGCCTTTGGGAGACCAAGGCAGGCAGATCATTTGAGGTCAGGAGTTCAAGATCAGCCTGACAAACACGGTGAAACCCAGTTTCTACTAAAAATACAAAAAAATTAGCCAGGTATGGCGGTGCATGCCTGTAGTCCCAGCTACTCGGGATACTGAGGCAAGGGAATCACTTGAACACTTGAACCTGGGAGGCGGAGCTAGCAGTGAGCCGAGATGGCGCCACTGCATTCCGGCCTGGGCAACAGAGCAAGACTATGCCTCAAAAAAATAAAAAAGAAAAGAAAAAAAAAAGATTAAACATATTTTAGTCAAAAGAGTTTTCATGTACCAGATACTACAACAAAAGTAACTTTGTGACGAGGTGTGTTGGCTCACGCCTACAATCCCAGCACTTTGGGAGGCCGAGGCAGGAGGATCACTTGAGCTCAGGAGTTTGAGACCAAGATAAGCAACATAGGGAGATCCCATATTTATAAAAAAGTTTTAAAAAAATTAGCCAGGCATGATGGCATGTCCCTGTGGTCCCAGCTACTCGAGAGTCTGAGGTGGGGGAATCACCTGAACCCGGGAGGTTGAGGTTGCAGTGAGCCATGATCATACCACTACACTCCAGCCTGGGTAACAGAGCAAGGCCTCTTTCTCAAAAAAAAGTCACACTGCAATAAAATACACAAAAATTAAAAGCAAGAAAATGACAGTCTGGGTTGGGCACAGTGGCTCATGCCTATAACCTAGCACTCTGGGAGGCCAAGGAAGGTGGATCACTTGAACTCAGGAGTTTGAGACCAGTCTGGGTAATATGGCAAAATCCCATCTCTACAAAAAATACAAAAATTAGCTGGGTGTGGTGGCATGTGTCTATAGTCCCAGCTACTTGGGGGACTGAGGTAGGAGTACTGCTTGAGCCCAGTTCAAGACTGCAGTGAGCTGTGATTGCACCAACGCACCCCAGCTTGGGCAACATAGCCAGACCCTGCCTAAAAAAAAATTTAAGGCCGGGTACGGTGGCTCATGCCTGTAATCCCAGCACTCTGGGAGGCCGAGGCAGGTGGATCACCTAAAGTCAGGAGCTCTAGACCAGCCTGGCCAACATAGTAAAACCACATCTCTACTAAAAATACAAAAATTAACCGGGCATGGTGGCAGGCGCCTGTAATCCCAGCTACTCAGGGGGCTGAGGCAGGAGAATCGCTTGAACCCGGGAGGCAGAGGTTGCAGTGAGCTGAGATCGCACCCTCACACTCCAGCCTACGGGACAAGAGCAAGACTTTGTCTCAAAAAAAAAAAATTAAAAATTAGCTGGTTGTGGTGGCACACACCTATAGTCCCAGCTACTAGGGAGGCTGAGGTGGGAGGATCACTTGAGACCAGGAGTTTAAGATTGCAGAGAGCTATGATAGTGCCACTGCACTCCAGCTTAGCCAACTGAGACCCTGTCTAAACAAATAAATAAGCAAGTAAGTAAGCAAGAAAATGGGAAAAGTGGGCTTTCACAATGTATTAGTTTTCTATTGCTTAACAAATTAGCAAAAACTTAGCCACTTAAAACAATACACATTTATTATCTCACAGTTTCTGATTCAGGAATTCAAGCACAGCTTAGCTGGGTCCTTGCTTACGGTCTCTTAAAGCTGCAAGCAAGGTGTCACCTGGGCTATGTTCTCATATGGAGACTCAATTCAGGAAGAATCCACTTCTAAACTCATTCTAACCTGCACACAGAACATTCTCTAAAACTGACTACATGCTCGGTCATAAAGCTAGTCTCAATAAATTTTTCAAAAACCAAAATCATATCAACCATCTTCTCAGACCTCATGGAATAAAATTAGAAACCAATACCAACAGGAACTCTCAAAATCACACAAGTACATGGAAACTAAACAATTTGCTCCTGAATGACTTTAAACAATGAGATTAAGGCAGAAATCAAAAAAAATTTTTGAAATAAATGAAAATAGAGACACAACACACCAAAACCTCTAGAATACAACAAAAGCAGTGTTAAGACTAAAGTTTAGGCCAGGCACAGTGGCTCACACCTGTAACCCCAGCACTTTGGGAGGCAAAGGTGGGTGGATCACCTGAGCTCAGGAGTTTGAGACCAGCCTGGGCAACATGATGAAACCCTGTCTCTACTAAAAATACAAAAATTAGCCAGGCGTGGCGGTGCATGTCTGTAATCTCAGCTACTCAAGAGGCTGAGGCAGGAGAATCGCTTGAACCTGGGAGGCAGAGGTTGCAGTAAGCTGAGATCACATCAGTGCATCCAGCCTGGGTGACAGAGTGAGACTCTTGTCTCCAAAAAGAAAAAAGACAAAAATTTGTAGCACTAAATGCCTAACCCAAAAAGAAAGATCTGAAATTAACAACCTAACATCATAGCTAAAGGAACTAGAGAACCAAAAACAAGCCAAACCCAAATCTAGCAAAAGAAAGGAAATAAGAAAGATCATGGCAGAACTAAATGACATTGAGACCAAAAATATGACAAAAGGAGCAACAAAACAAAAAGTGGGTTATTTCAAAGGATAAACAAAACTGTTAAACCGCTGGATACATTAACCAAGAAAAGAGAAGATTTAAATAAGCACAATCAGAAATGACAAAAGTGGCATTACAACTGATATCACAGAAACACAAAAGCTTCTCAGAGACTACTATAACATCTCTATGAGCATAAACCAGAGAAACCTAGAAGAAATGAATAAATTCCTCGAAACACACAAACTCCTAAGAATAAACCAGGAAGAAACGGAAATCCTGAACAGACCAATAATGAGCTATAAAACTGAATCAGTAATAAAAAATCTACGAACCAAAAAAAAAAAAAAAAAGGCCAGGACCAGAAGGATTCACAGCCACATTCTACCAGATGTACAAAGAACTGTACCAATCTTACTGAAAATTAAAAAAAAAAGAAAAATCGAGTATGAGGAATTCTTCCCTAACTCATTCTACTAAATCAGTATCATCCTGATACCAAAATCTGGCAAGGACACAACAAAAAAACTACAGGCCAATATCCCTGATGAACATGAATGTAAAAATCCTCAACAAAATACTAGTAAACTGAACCCAGCAGCACATCAAGATGATAACTGGATCATGATCAAGTGGTCTTATGCGTGGGACACAAGGATGGTTCAGCATGCACAAATCAATAAATGTGATTCACCACATAAACAGAGTAAAAAACAAAAACCATATGATCATGTCAACAGACACAGAAAAAGCATTTGATAAAATCCAACATCACTTCATGATTAAAAACCTTCAACAAATTAGGCACTGAATGAAGATACCTCAAAATAGTAACAACCATATATGATAAACTCACAGCCAACAGCATCATACCGAATGGGCAAAAACTGAAAACATTCCCTCGAAGAAATGAAACAACATGAGGATGTCCACTCCCACTACTCCTATTCCACATAGTACTGGAAGTGGTAGCCAGAGAAATTAGGCAAGAGAAAAAAATAAAAAGCATCCAAATAGGAACAGAGTTAGCCAAATTATATCAGTTCACTGACAACATAATCCTATACCTAGAAAACCCTAAACATTCCTCCAAATGATTCCTAGACCCAATAAACAATTTTAGTAAAGTTTCAGGATATAAAACTAACACACAAAATCAGTTGCATTTCTATACACCAACATTCAAGATCAGAATCAAATCAAGAACTCAATCCCATTTACAGTTGCCACAACCAAATTAAAATACTTAGGAATACATTTAACCAACAAGATGAAAAACCTCTACAAAGAGAGCTAAAGAACACTGATGAAAGAAATTACAGACAACACAAACAAATGGAAAAACATTCCTTGATCATGGATAGGAAGAATCACTATCGTGAAAATGACTATACTGCCCAAAGCAATTTTAATCAAATTACCAATGTTGTTTTTCACAGAACCAGAAAAAACTATTCCAAAATTCATATGGAACCAAAAAAGAGCCCACACAGTGAAAGCAATCGTATGCAAAAATAACAAAGCTGGAAGCATCACATTACTCAACTTCTAATTATGCTACAAGGCTATACCAAAACATCATGGTACTGGTACAAAAACAGACACACAGCTCAATGAAATAAAACAGAGAACCCAGAAGTCAATCCATACACCTACAGTAAATTGATCTTCAACAAAGTTGACCAGAATAATCAATGGGGAAAGGACACTCCATTCAATGAATGGTGCTGGGAAAATTGGCTAGCCACATGCAGAAGAATGAAACTGGACCCCTATCTCTCATCATATATAAAAATTAACACATGATGGATTAAAAATTTAAATTTAAGACCTGAAACTATAAAAACCCTAAAAGAAAACCCAGGAAAAACTCTTCTGGACATTGGCCTAGGCAAATAATTTATGAATAAGACCTCAAAAACAAATATGACCAAAACGAAAATGGACAAATGACACTTAATTAAACTAAAGAGCTTCTGTACAGCAAAGGAAACAATCAACAGAGTAAAAAAACAACCCATAGAATGGGAGAAAATATCTGCCAACTATGCATCCAACAAAGGACTAATATCCAGAATCCATAAGGAACTTAAATCATAAGAAAAAAAAAATCTACTAAAAAGTAGGTAATAGAAATGAACAGACACAAAAGAAGACAAGTGACCAATAAACTCATGAAAAAAAATCCAACATCACTAATCATCAGAGAAATGCAAATTAAACCACAATGAGATACCATCTTATACCAGTAAGAATGGAAAATGACAGATTGGTGAGGATGCAGAGAAAAGGGAATGTTTATATACTGTTGGTGGGAATATAAATTAGCTCAACCCCTACAGAAAATAGTATAGTGATTTCTCACAGATCTAAAAATAGAACTACCACTTGATCTAGCAATCCTTCTACTGGCTATCTACCCAAGAGTAAAGAAATCTTTTTTTTTTTCTTTTTTCTTCTGAAAGAGAGTCTCGCTCTGCCACCCAGGCTGGAGTGCAGTGGCACGATCTCGGCTCACTGCAACCACTGGCTCCCAGGTTCAAGCAATTCTGCTGGCTCAGCCTCCCAAGTATCTGGGATTACAGGTGCCCGCCACCATGCCTGGCTAATTTTTGTATTTTTAGTAGAGACAGGGTTTCACCATGTTGGCCAGGCTGGTCTTGAACTCCTGACCTCGTGATTCATCTGCCTCAGCCTCCCAAAGTGCTGGGATTACAGGCATGAGCCATTGTGCTGGACCGGGAAAAGAAATCATTAAAAAAAAAAATTTTTATTTGTAAAGCTCTTTTTTTTCCCCTTGGGCCTTATGACATAGCATAAGAAAATTATTTTATCAAAAAGACACCTACACTGGTACGTTTATCGCAGCACCATTCACAATAGCAAATTCATGAAATCAACCTAGGTGCCCATCAACAGTGGATTGCATAAAGAAAATGTGGTACATATATACCATGGAATACTATACAGGCATAAATAGAATGAAATCCTGTCCTTTGTACCAATATGGCTGTTGCTGGAGGCCATTATTCTATATGAAATAACTCAGAAACAGAAAATCAAATACCATGTGTTCTCACTTATAAGTGAGAGCTAAACAATGGGTATGTGTGGTCATAAAGATGGAAACAATAGACACTGGGAACTCCAAAAGGGGACAGGAGGCGTGGCAAGCATAGAAAAACTACCTATTGAGTATTACGTTCACTATTTGGCTGCTGCATTCACTAGAAGCCGAAATCCCAGCATTACACTATATATCCATGTAGCAAAACTGCACATGTATCCCTGAATCTTAAAAAAAAAAAAAAAAAAAAAGACAAGAAAACATTTTTGGCCAATTCTAACTTCTATTGCTTCAGCAGAGCAAATTTCCTCTAAATAGAATTTAATTTAAAAAAAAAAAAAAAATCTGACCAAGAGCTGCTCGGTTCATGGATGGCAATTCCAAGGTAAATGAAAACCATCCTGCTTTGGAAGACTGCTCCTCTGATCAAAGAAAGTAGAAACAAATCTGCTTGGTGGGCTGAATTGCATTCTGTTTTTCTAACAGTGACTGATGGAAGAATTGAACAATGGTAGAAGCCCCTGTGTTTGGGTCTTTACCGACCTCATGCGATATAACCAATGGCTTGGCTATACACTCAGGAGAGAGGACAATGGAAATCTGGCCTGGTAAAAGAATGCTCATATGGAGCATGGCCCTAAGGAGATTTGAGGGATGCATTAAGGTGACAGGGATCGATAAGTAGACATCCCATGTGCTCCCTTGAGGTGGCTACCTCAGTCCCTGAAAAAAAGTGAGTATGGGGGCACCGTAGCAGTGCAGAGATGAGCTGAATCTAGACATGATCCTTTTGCACCCTTTCAGGTACAAATTGCCAGAAAGAACTGTTCTGTTTCTCAGCAATAGAGACAGAGATTGCTGATGGCTATGGGGCAGATTCTCTGGTAGGAAGGCCCTGAATATGGCTGGCAAATGAGACTGATGCTGGTAGCCCTGGGAACTACAAATAGGTCTTGACGGGAATAGACACTGACTCTGGAGTGGGCTTTGCTTATCCCATGGAAGATAAAAATACTCAGAGTACCATAAAAAAAAAAGAAAAAAAACAGAACCCAAGATATTGCATGGATTTGGATGGCCCACCATCATTTCTTCAGACCAAGGAACACACTGTACAGCCCATAGTGTCCAACAATGGACAGAGTGAGATATCCTCCTTAGAGTAATAGTTTGACAGAGAAGTAGAATGGGCAATTGAAACGCTAGTTGTCTAAAACAGATGGAGATAAAAAGCATGAAGGGCTGGTTTACAGGCGATCATAAGGATGTACGTGCTCACACTTAACATGGGACTTTTTCTCTGTTTTTCTGGTTGATCTGGGGAAGAGGGATTAGGGAGGATGCTAGTATGACTACACAATTCTTACCAAGGAGGAGTGCACTTGTATAATCACTATAATTTTTCTTTTCTTTTTTTTGCTTTTGTTTTTGTTTATTTGTTTGTTTTTGAGAGACGGAGTCTCACTCTGTCGCCCAGGCTGGAGTGCAGCAGAGCCATCTTGGCTCCCTGCAACCTCCATCTCCCAGGTTCAAGCAAGTCTCCTGCCTCAGCTTCCCAAGTAGCTGGGACTACAGGCATGCACCACCACGCCTAGCTAATTTTTTTGTATTTTTAGTAGAGAGGGGGTTTCACTATATGTTGGCCAGGCTGATCTCGAACTCTTGACCTCAGGTGATCTGCCTGCCTTGGCCTCCCAAAGTGCTGGGATTACAAATGTGAGCCACTGTGCCTGGCCCTGTTTGTTTTTTTGAGACAGGGTCTTGCTCTGTTGCCCAGGCTGGAGTGCAGCGGCGTGATCACAGCTCACCGCAACCTCCGCTTTCAGGGCTCAAGAGATCCTCCCACCTCAGCCTCTCAAGTAGCTGGGACGACAGGCAAGCGCCACCATACCCAGCTAATTTTTTGTATTTTTGGTAGAGCCAGGTTTTGCCATGTTGCCCAGGCTGGTCTCAAACTCCTGAACTCAAGCAATTCTCCTGCCTTGGCCTCCCCAAGTTCTAGGATTACAGGTATGAGCCACTTTGTTTAGCCTATAGTTTTCTTTCCTCCCCAAATCACCTTTAAAAAATTTATTTTTTTCTCTCCTACCTGATGCAGTGGTCCTAGGACCATGGTTGCAACTACAAGTTTCTAAAACATCAGGGACGATTTCTAAGAAAAAACTGTAACTATGCTTTTAAACCTAATGGCAAAATTCCTAAGAACATTACTGGGGTGGGTAGTGCTTTCACCCCATTTAGCAAAAGTGGGACTAACAGTGAATGCAGCTATATTGCCTGATGGTAAAAACAGCTCACAAGTTCTGCTCCTATATAACTTTGCCCTATCCGAATGGGAATAGTCTGAGGAGGACCTACTCCTAGACTTGTATTGCTGCCTGCAATCTGGAACCGCACAAGAGAGATTCTAATGTCCCTTTCAAAGGTGAAAAGGTTTGGGTATAAATGGAGAGAAGGAGAAACCATAACTGAGAGTAAAGAAGTGAATAAATGAGTTAGGGTTACTAACTGAGGAAAATTCAATGTTATGTTAACAGCCCAAAAGAGTCTAAGAACAAAAGTTGACACTGTCTCAAGCTCAATTATTCCAGATGCATGGAAGTATGAAGCTGTATGTTTACCAAGGCCAATCCTGCTTTTGGAACTTGACAAGATTTAGGAAACTTGCAAACCTGAATGGCCTCATCCTGGGAGACATTCATACAGTATGACGTACTGGACTAACCATTAATGATTGCATATACAAATATTTTTTGATATAAAAGATCTGTGGTCACAAACTAGGGGGTGACCTGTGGTGTTATGATATACATACTGGTTTTAATCTACGGTTTCTGGCTCATAAATCCCATAGCCCTAGTTATAGTCTTTTGTTAGAATGTTGGCTGTGTTAGGCCTCAGGGGCAGGCCTGTGACCTTCTCTGGCTCTCCTTTCACTTTAATGTTCCCCAACCTTTCTGACTGTGGGTCTTAAGGCTCTCCCATGAGAGTCCCACCCTATACCTGGGGCAAGAAATACTGACTTCATGAAGCTTCCATAAAAACCCAAGAGGACAGGGTTCAGTGAGCTTCAGGATAGCTGAACACGTGGAAGTTACTGAAGTGGCAAGGCTGGGGAGGGCACTGAAGCTCCCTCCCCCTTCCCCAGTAACTCACACTATGAATCTCTTCATCTCTATCCTTTGCAATATCCTATAAACCAGTAAATATTAAAACAAAAATCTAAGAGGCTGAGTGCAGTGGCTCACACCTGTAATCCCAGCACTTTGGGAGACCAAGGAGGGCGGATCACTTGAGGTCAGGAGTTCAAGACCAGCCTGGCCAATATGGTGAAACCCCCATCTCTACTAAAAACACAAAAATTAGCCAGGTGTGGTGGCGCCAATGTCTGCAGTCCCAGCTACTCAGGAGGCTGAGGCACAAGAATTCCTTGAACCAGGGAGGCAGAGGTGGCAGTGCCACTGTACTCCAGCCTAGGTGACAGAGCAAGACTCGGTCTCAAAAAAAAAAAAAAAATCTAAGAAATATAGTCATTCAAGAAAGTCTGTTTCATTTGGCATTGTTATTAAAAGAATACAATTTATAAGAAATTATTGATTACAAATAACAATTTTGCTAAAAATAAAGCCAAATAAAAGTGTAACTATTTTAATAATTTGTGAATTTGCCTTTATATTTCTCATTTAAATAGATGAACACATAGACACGTGCAGTATTAATTCAACTATCATTTTTGACATTTTGCCATTTTCAATTGTATAAAAATTGATAATAGAATTGGTTGTAATATTTGCCTGTTTCCCTCTTTGATGATATGCTGTTTTTCTTTTGTCTTTGAATGTTTTCATTTTACATCTGGATGAAAGCCATGATTTTTTGCTTTTATTTTTTTTAAAAAAACTGTTAAACAGTTTTGGAAGTCTTCCACCAAATGCCCAAAGAATTAACCTGTGAGTCACAACAGAGTAGTACACCTCATGTGGACCATCCATGTTCGTCAGTGCTTGGTTCCCACAGGTAAATGTGAAGTGGCAATCTAAAGTTGGCTCCCAGATGAACACAGAAGTTTATGGAATCTCCACATTTCTAATTTTAATTTTCCTTTACACAACTGGGTTTTGTTTTATATTTATTTATGGCTAAGTTATTCCCATCTGTGGCAGCAGAGTGGGACACTGATTTTATGGGCTGACCAATCCCAGGTATACACCCAAGAGAAATGAAAACATATGCCCATAAAAAAAAACTTACACATGAATGATTACAGCAGCTTTATTCATAATATCCAAAAACTAGAAACAACTCAAATATCCATCAAATAGTGGTATAGTCACAAAAGGAAATACTGAAACATAAAGGAAGCCAGATACAAAAAAGCAGGTCGTTTGACGTGTTCATTTATATGAAATTCTACCACAGGCAAAGCTAATCTGTAGTGCCAAACAACAGATCAGTGGTTGCCTGAGGCCAAGACGTGGAAGATGGGATTGACTGCAAAACTAGAAGGAATATTTGGGGGTAATAAAAATGTTCTATCTATTAATTGTGGTTGTAGTTACATGGGTATATATATTTGCCAAAATTCATAAAACAAAACAAAGGACCCCAAATTGTTTCTGTGGGATATAACTATCAATAATTACAGTACTGAAAATGGAAACTGAGGCATTAAAAAATACTTACTGATTCATTTGATGATAACACTAAAAATCCACCGCATCTTAATAACATCTTAGTACTCATTATCAAATTAATTTTGACTTAGAGAACCCCTGAACTTGTCCTCAAGTAAAGCATAAGTCTGTTCCAGAATATGAAAACTAATGAAGGGCAAAACTTGGAATGTGAATTTTGACTGTCATGGTTTATAATACCTGAGTCTGAAAAGCTAAAACTGGTTAAAATCTTAGCAAATAATTTATTCAATTTTGTTGAGTCCATGTCCTTGGTTAACTGTTTACTGCCATTACCTACAATATTAAAGTTATTCTTTTATGTTGTGTAATATGCCTAGATAGCAAATATTTTGTGTCGTGCTAGAAAAATTCTCTGTGCTTCATGATGACTTACCATGTCCTTAATTAAGCAAGCATAGGGTTCCTCATAAAAAAAACTACAGTTATTTAAAATTGTGTTACTCTCTATGTTTGTTTATAAATGTTTTACTGTCACTTAGGTTAAATAAGTAACCAGGTATTATTTCTCAAGCACCAACAATCCTATCTTAAGTGTTTCTCTGAAGATTTGTTTTTCCCAAATCAGATCCTACGTGTAGAAAATAATAAAATAAAACTTTCAGTGTATTTTTTTTTTTTTATATTTGAGACAGGGTCTCACTCTGTCACCCAGGCTAGAGTGCAGTGGCATGATCTCAGTCCACTGCAGCCTCCACCCCCCAGGCTCAAGCAATCCTTCCACCTCAGCGTCCTGAGTAGCTGGGACCACAGGTGTGCACTACCATGCCCAGCTAACTTTTATATATTTTTGTAGAAACAGGGTTTCACCAAGTTGCCTAAGGTGATCTCAAACTCCTGAGCTCAAGTGATCCTCCCACCCTGGCATCCGAAAGTGCTAGGGTCAGTGTATTTTTAACATGAAAAACTATCTCTGAGATATACTAAAACATCCTCGGCAAAATCACAAAGACATGTTTTCTCCTTTTTAGAGAAATGTTAGAAATAATTAGGTTTACTATTTTGTTATTAATGAATTTCATGAGAAAAGTTGTCTACCAGAAGACACGTTCAGTGTTCCCTAGGTTAAAGTTGCATGGGTAAAATGCTATTACTATAAATATTCTAGTTATTGTATGATTAATGGAAAACTCCTAGAGATTTGTAAATGTCCTCATTAGCCACAATGTTTCTTGAGTTCTGATAGAACTCTGCCAGATTTTAGGCACAAAAGTTTAGTGTTTTCAGTCTTTTTATTTTTTTTTTAATCTCTTACAGGAAGAAGTGTTTTCAGTCTTAATTTCAGTTATTATCTAAAATACTGGCCAGGTGCGGTGGCTCACATCTGTAATCCCAACATTTTGGGAGGCAGGAGAATCACTTGAGCCCAGGAGTTGGAGATCAGCCTGGGGAACATTACAAGACCCTATCTCTACCTTGCCCAACCGCAAAAAATTAAAATAAAATAAAAAATAAATTAAACGAAATAAATAAGCTGGGCATGGTGATGCATACCTATAGTCCCAGCTACTTGAGAAGCTGAAACAGGAGATCGCTTGAGCCCAGGAGGTTGAGGCTGCAGTGAGCTATGACAGAGCCACTGCACTCCAGCCTGGGCAACAGAGCAATACCTCGTCTCAAATAAATAAATAAATAAATAAATAAATAAATAACAAAAATTGAAAATGTTTACTTGGTAACAACCTTACTTCTAACATTTGAATCCAGCACCTTCTAGGTCAGTGGAGTTTTATAAAAATACAGATGTACAGGACAGAAAATATAGATGTACAGATATTCCAGACCACTGAATCTCTTTACTTGATACCCTTAGTATATTTTTGGTATGTTTTTGGTATCCGTAAAATACCACAAGAATATTATATGTTATACATGAAGATTTTTCCCTCTCTAAAATTACGTTTATCTATGTTTTCTAAATCAGATGTAACCTTCACTGTCTTATTTGCAGTAATCTCTTACAGTTTGCTATAAGTTTTTGGACTGGCCATATTATTCTCATTTTACATGTGACAAAAACAACTTAATTTCCTTGTTAGTTGCATTATTCTTATGAGACTCTGTCACATGCAGAGAGATTTCTGTTTTGTGCTGAGGCCTGTCAACTAGAAGCCAGAGTATGTGTCTTCAACAAAGAAGAGTTGTCTCAGAGCTCCATGGAAAAGGACTGCGGCAGGTATTTTAAAACTACTGACACATCAAAGAATAGACAGGCTTCCAATGGCACGGCTTGGACAACTGGACAACTTCCAGATCATTCCAGTGGACTGAGTCAGAATCTCCAGAACTTTTTTTAGTTAAGAAGCCGAGTACTAACCTAAGATCCAGTGAAATAAGAATTAGGTACACAGAACTGTATGAACTATAAGAAATGATTATAGTAATTTGTTTGAAATATTATTTTAATGTCCATTTTCTAATATGCAAGAGAGCCAGCTGTATTCCTTGTTAAGCTATGTATAACTCTTAACAATTAAGTAGACTTTGCTCTTGTAAAATGAAACATTCCTAAATCACATCTGATTCTCACTGACCCTCCCCTAACCCAGAACTAAGAACGTCTTACTGAGTCTCCTTACAGTTCAAGGCAATACAGTTATTTGAATAGGGCTAACAAGAATCTGTTCTCCTTTTGACCAGAATGTTGTAAAAACTCGTTGTCCAACAAAGAGCTTGCCTGAAAGGTCGCATTTCAGAATCATGCTCATTTGATCAGGTATAACAAACCACTTTTAAGGAATTATGGTTGACTTTATAGAGCCAATACTTACAAAACCTTCCTGGGAAAACTGGCCTGGTATCTGGTTTTACAGGGTCCAGACTTACAGATGGTAAGGAAGGTCACTTCCTGGAAGGCCCAGGACCCTTAGGAATTCACCCAAATTTATAGTTATTACAAGTGAAATGTGATAGCTTCTTAGGCTTGCCTTCCTAGCCTTGAAATACAAATAATAGAGGCCTTTAAAAGTCCAATCTGAGATTCTTTATAAAAATTTACAGCAAAGTAAACTTAAGAAGGCCTTATGGTAAATTAATATTCTGGCTACACTATGCAAATAATCAGGCCAAACCCAATGAGATCACCCTTTTTTTTTTTGACCAAAAATGTTTCAGATTATTTTAGATGAAAAGGTAGGAGGTTATTTTAAAAAAAAAAAAAAAAATGGAAAAAGTTAAAAAAGAAAAAAGTTTACTAGATATTTCCAATAAAAGACTATGCATTGTTCAGAGAACACTCTTCTAGTTTGTCTTTTATTGTCTTTGAGCTACTTTACAACTCTGTAAGTTATAGGTAACTGATGTTATGTGAAATAATTTCTTTTCTCTTTTTTTTTTTTTTGAAACAGGGTCTCTCTCTGTCATGCAGGGTGGAGTACAGTAGCACAATCATGGCTCACTGCAGGCTCAATCTCCCAGGTTCACGCAATCTTCCCACTTCAGCCCCCTAAGTAGCTAGGACTACAGGCAGTCACCACCATCCTGGCTAATTTTTTTTTAAAAACTTTTGCAGAGACAGGGTCTCACTGCATTGCCCAGACTGGTCTCGAACTCTTGGGCTTAAGTGATCTTCCTGCCTCAGCCTCCCAAAGTGCTGGGATTACAGGTGTGAGCCAGTACATCTGGTCCACAAAATAATGTTTGTCTATAGGCATGCTGATAAATTCTGTACAGTGAAGGTGCAACTGACTTCCCTTCTCTCCATGGAAAAACTCAATTTTGTAATAAATAATAAATTTATTTCAACACTACACATACACAACACATATCACTTTGTGGTTCTTTCACTTCTTTGAACTGGCTAATATATCTGCCACATTCCCTTACTAATAATGAGTTAAATATTTAACATGTGCCTATTTTTAAAAATCAATAGCTTTACACCTATTTCAAAATTTATTATTATGCAACTATATCTCTAGAGGTAGGAGGATAAAACATATTTATTTTATTTCACAACTTGGTAGCTCTATTTTAAACAATTAAACATGTATACCTCTACTTGCATTCTTGTGCCAGACCATACCAATGTTTGGAACAAGCTCAAATGATTGCCAATTTGTGTTAAACTCTATAGCAGGCCATGGGGTCACCGAATTGTACCGCACAACATGGTCCTGACCTCACAGAGCTTACCACCTGCTATGGACTAAACTGTGTCTCCCCAAAATTCATGTCAAAGCTTTCACCCCCAATCTGACTATATTTCCATATATGTTCTTTAGGAAATAAATAAGGTTAAATGAGGTCATGGGGTGGGCTCTAATCCTATAGGACTGGTGGCCTTGAAAATGGAGGAAGAAATAAGGAAGGAGGGAGAAGAAAGAAGAAAAAGAAGAAGAGATAGATCTATGCTCCTATCCTCAGGCTGGTGTACCACATAAAGGCCATGTGAGCACACAGCAAGAAGGCCACTCTCTGCAAGCCAGGAAGAGAGGTTTACCAGAAACCTAGGATGTTGTCACCTTCTTGGACTTCTAGTTTGCATAATTGTGAGAAAATGATTTTTTCTTATTTAAGCATGTGGTATTTTGTTACAGCAGCCTGAGCTAACACTAATACGCTACTCAATGGGGGAAGGCAGACAAACAGTTCTTTATCTACAACTGATGTAAGAGCTATGAAGAAAAAGTAGAGGGTTTAATGAAAGTATGTTCTGGGAAACCCAACTTAGTCTACAGACAGCAAGGTTTGGGCGAGGTCAGGAAACCCTTTCCTAAGGAAGTGAGATGTAAGCTGGGACTTGAAAGATGAGTAGGAACTAGACTGGTATAGATGGAAAAATAACATTCCGGCTGGGCATGGGGGCTCATGCCTGTAATCCCAGCACTTTGGGAGGCCGAGGCAGGTGAATCACGAGGTCAAAAGATTGACACCATCATGGCCAACATAGTGAAACTCTGTCTCTACTAAAAGCATAAAAATTAGCTCGGCACAGTGGCACACACCTGTAGTCCCAGATACTCCAGAGGCTGAGACAGGAGAATCGCTTGATCACCTGAGGTTGGGAGTTCAAGACCAGCCTGACCAATGTGGTGAAACCCTGTCTCTACTAAAAAAAATAAAAATTAGCTGGGTGTCGTGGCATGCACCTGTAGTCCCAGCCACTGGGGAGGCTGAGACAGGAGAATTGCTTGAACCAGGAAGGCAGGGGTTGCTGAGCCGAGATTGCATCACTGCACTCCAGCCTGGCAACAGAGTGAGACTCCGTCTCAAACAAAACAAAACAAAACAAAAATTCCAGGCACAGAGAACATATTGTGCAAAACATGGAGACAAATATAGCAACCACATTGTATAGACAGTCAGGTGTGATCCTAACAGTAAGAAAAAATTCACCAAAGGCCAGGTGCAGAGGCTCACACCTGTAATCTCAGCACCTTGGAAGGCCGAGGAAGGCAGATAGTTTTAACCCAGGAGTTCAAGACCAGCCAGGGCAACATTGCAAAACCCCATCTCTAGAATAAGTACAAAAATTAGCTAGGTGTGGTGGCGTGCACCTGTGATCCCAGCTACTTGGGAGACTGAGGTGCAAGTACCACCTGAGCTCAGGAAGGATGGGGCTGCAGTGAGCTGTGATCACACCACTGTATTCCAACCTGAGTGGCAAAGTGAGATTCTGTTTCAAAAAAAAAAAAATTCACCAAAAAAGTTTAAATGAATATATAATAATGAAATCCGCATTTTAAAAAGCTTTTCCTGGCTATTCTATGATAGGTAGACTGAGGGTGAGCAATGCCACATAAAGAAAGGCCAGTTAGGAGGTTATGGCAGTAGCAGAGGCAGGAGATTACAATGGCTGGGACTATCTAGACATACCAGGGGTAGTATAAAGAATGAGAGAACACCAGTCGGGCACTGTGGCTCAAGCCTGTAATCCCAGCACTTTGGGAGGCCGAGGCAGGTGGATCACAAGTTCAGACTGAGACCATCCTGGCTAACATGGTGAAACCCTACCTCTACTAAAGATACAAAAAATTAGCCGGGCGTTTTGGCACGCGTCTATAGTCCCAGCTACTCACGAGGCTACTTGAACCTGGGAGGCAGAGGTTGCAGTGAGCCGAGATCATGCCATTCTCCAGCCCGGGTGAGGGAGCAAGACTCTGTCTCAAAAAATATAAAATGAAAAAGCCTAGCGCGAGGTGGCTCAGACCTGTAATCCCAGCACTTTGGGAGGCCGACGCGGGCGGATCATGAGGGCAGGAGATCCAGACCATCCTGGCTAACACGGTAAAACCCCATCTCTACTAAAAATTTAAAAATTTAACCAGGCGTGGTGGCAGGCACCTGTAGTCTCAGCTACTTGGGAGGCTGAGGCAGGAGAATGGCATGAACCCAGGAGGCGGAGCTTGCAGTGAGCCAAGATTGCACCACTGCACTCCAGCCTGGGGGACAGAGCGAGACTCCGCCTCAAAAAAATAAAATAAAATAAAAATAAAGACAGAACACCAAGAGATATTTGAGAGGTATAACAGAAAAGACTTGTGAGTGTAAGGAAGAGCACAGCAACAAGAATAACTAAATTTCCTACCTTGAGGAAGCAGTACCATTTAGTAAGCTAGAGTGTAAGAGAGGACCTGATTTTTGAGAAAGACAGTGACTTCAGATTCATAAATGCTGCAGTTCAGATGTCTTTGAGATATCCAGTCACATTATGGTGAATGGACAGTTATGAGATCTAGCAATACAAATGTGGGGATAATGAGCATAACAATAACTATTCTCAACATACAGTAACAAAAACGGGTTCTCAAGGATTTTCAGATCCCACCTACACAGGCAGAGCTCACCGACAACTAAGTCCATTTTTAAACAACAAAATGGTTCCCTGTAGAGATATGAGTGATGACTATGTCTACTTCCCTCCCAACCTCTGCTATGTCCTGCCTTCCCATTGGACACTTAACAGAACCTATATAAAATTACTTCCTATATAAGACCAATTTTTAAAAGACAGGGTCTTAAATGTAACACAAAGCTATCACTTTGTGTCTTGAAAGGTTGCAAAATTTCCTGATTTTCAAAGCCCCACAGAAAAATTGAAGCCCTATATCAGACACTACTGATACCTCAATAAAAGGTTTACTATGTGTATGCAGCAGGTGGCATCTCTTTTTAGCACATTTTCCAGAAGCATTGATCCAGGCATCAAGTTGCATCAGAATGGGAAAGTACATGACGCTGTCAGTTTCACAGGAGCAAAGTTTGACGCATAGCATCCCTGAGGCCCAGGAACTCCTCCCTGCCCACTATGCAGTGCCTATCACTGCAGACACTAGACATTTCCTTTCATCCAATATCTGGTATCCAAGTCCACTGCCCAAATGAGTAAGCTGACAAAACAAAAGGTTAACTATCCCCAAGGGCACTAAAGACGACAAGCCAGCAATGTTAATAATATCAACACACACATATACACATACCCCATGATGAATGCAACCAACAGCAACCTCTCCACTCCTACAGTGCGTTATCTCAATTGACTGCTCATAGCCTCTAAGAAATAAAGCAAGACATTTCATGAAATATGAAGAAAATTATCTTAAGCCTAATGGGTATTAGAAAAGCTTTACTTTCAGGGTAACTGGAGACATAAGCATTATTTACATTAAGCTCCCAAATGTAGGGTCTAGGTACTGGTGCTGAAATTCACAAACAAAATAAATAATCACCTGGCATGGTGGTTCCTGCCTGTAATCTAAGCACTTTGGGAAGCCAAGGCAGGCAGACAGCTTGAGCTCAGGAGTTCCAGACCAGCCCGAGCAACATAGTGAAACCCCATCTCTACAAAAAATAAAAAAATTAGCCACGTGTGGTGGCAGGTGCCTGTGGCCCCAGCCACTCAGAAGGCTGTGGTGGGAAGATCTCCTGAGGCCAGGGAGGATGAGGTTGCAGTGAGGTGAGACTGCGCCACTGCGCTCCAGCCTGGGCTACAGAATGAGACCTTGTCACAAAAACAAACAAAATAACAACAGCAGCAAAAGAAAAAATCCTATTTGAAAGGAATCACCAAAAAGAAGCCCCCTCCATAGCATTGGGCAAGAAAAGCCATTCAGAGCTGCTTCAATTATGAAAAAGTAAAATATAAAACTCTTCTAGGCTGGGTAAACAGATAAAAGTAACTTTAGAACTTCAAAATCTTCTTTTCACAGATATGTATACTTTGAACAAGGTTATCAACTCCCTGAGGTCTGATATTCTAAACTACATTTTTTAATGCATTAAAAAAATACCCAGATGGGTTTAAATAAGAAATAGCTCTCTAAAAATGAAAATGATTTAGTTTCAGGAAGCTACATCTAAAATAAATGGTATAAGCCAGGCCAAAAGAACTTTCATAACCACCTTTCCCCAATAAAGCCCTTATCGTGGCGGGCATAGATGATGTTTGCATTTTGCGCATTGGAATTTAACAGCTCTCTTCCCTAATCTGACCAATGTCACTACAAATGTGTGTGTGTGTATGTGTGTGTACTTATAGATACATATATAAATATGTATGCAATATATAAATATATACTTACATAAGCATATAAATATATACAATATATACATATATATATATTTACGGATCCATCTCTATCTCAATATCACTCGTTCCAGACTCCTGTTCTCTGCTCAAATGTTGCCTTAATGAGAAAAGTCCTGGACAATCCAAATTTTTCTGATTTTTAAAATATTTTTATAGAGATGGGGTCTCACTATGTTGCCCAGGCTGGTCTCAAACTCCTGGACTCAAATGATCCTCCTGCCTCAGTCTCTCAAAGTGCTGGGATTACAGGTGTGAACCACCATACCCAGCCTAGACAGTTCAATTTAAAATTTAAAAGTTCAACCCTCACCCCACAGAAACACACATCCTCCTATCTTATATCTGGCTTTATTTTTCTTCATAGCAGTAAGTACCATATGACATATCATACATGTTTTTGTCTCTCTTAAGTAGAATGGAAACTCCATGAGCACAGGGGCCTTGTCTGCTTTATTCACTACTGTATCTCCACTATCTAGAATAGTGCCCACGTGTAATTGAATAAAATAATATAGTATGGTGGATGCATGAATGGAAAGATTTGAGCAAATCACAAAGTGAATGGAGGCAAAAAGTCAAAAATACAGTAACTGCCTTTACCAAAAAACATCTAGTAAGTAATAGTGCCAAGACTGAAATCCACATCTGCCTGACTTGCAAACCCAAGCTCTTAATTTTCATGCTATACTTTCACTTACCAATTTGGAGACTTCAGACGAATTACTTGTTAGGTGGAAGAATGTGTATTTTGTATAGTGCCAAGTTGTCACATAAGTCTAGAAACCCATATTTGAGTTCCTGTCCATTTTAATGCAACTAACATATTACGTGGAAAAGCATAGCAATTGAAAGCCTCAAAAATTAATTAACAAAAACGCTCTCTCAAAGGACAAGAACACCAAACTAGAGGCAAATTCTAAATTTCTCTATGCCCATGAAGGATATGGAAACGAGCCTTTGTAACCTGGAATGAGCACACCATAGGATTTGCTCTTGGGAGAACCATTCTGAGAAAGAGGCAAACAGGGACACAAATATAATGCCCCCTTCCTTCTGACCAAGACTTAAATGACAATAACAGAAACTTTAAAAATTTTCCAGATCAGGCTATGAGGACGAGAAACATTAGAGCAGATGGTAAGTCACTCATTTTATTAACATCAGTTTTTCCACACAACTAATTTTGTAGTAATTAAACTTATTCAAATACTTGTTTTGTGGTTCTTACCTTTCTGTTTTCTTTACTACAAATGCTAAGCAGTACTTTGCCTCCTACTGCACACTCCCTACAAAGACTTGCCCAGTTCTGTGTACAAGAGGGACCACGGAACTTCAATTGTTTGGGGAGATGACTAAGCACAGAGATCAGGTAGCCGATCCCTTCATTTTACAAGTATGGCAATTCAGGTCCAGAAGTGGGAGTTCCTGTTTTAAAGCCACACGTAATTTGTTAGTGGCAAAGCCTATATTAGTACCCATGTTTCCTTGCTTCATTCCAGAACAAAACTTTTTCTACACCTCTAATATTAGAGATAAGAAAGGATATTGTTTATATTAAAAAACTGAAGAACTTCTGGCTTACTTAAGTGTAAGCTCTTCAAAAGAGAAGAATTTACCTAGTTGAATCTTAACAGCCTCAGAACTTAGATCACTCTACCCAGCACATAGTAGGCTTTTTTATTTTTTTTATTATTATTTCTTTGACGGAGTACCACTCTGTCGCCCAGGCTGGAGTGCAGCGGTGTGATCTCAGCTCACTGCAACCTGTCTCCTGGATTCAAGCAATTCTCCTGCCTCAGCCTCCTGAGTAGCTGGAACTACAGGGCGCATGCCACGACGCCCGGCTAATTTTTTTTTTATTTTTAGTAGAGACAGGGTTTTACCATATTGGTCACACGGGTCTCGAACTACTGACGTCAGGTGATCCAACTACCGACGTCAGGTGATCCAACTACCTCGGCCTCCCAAAGTGTTGGGACTACAGGCATGAGCCATGGCACCTGACCCAGAGTAGATATTAATGTGTATTTACTGAGTGATCAATTGTTTAAATGTGAGTTACTTTATCAAAAAGAGGAGGGAAAATCTATTTCTGACCCTTATTAAGTAAACATTTTTAAGGCAGTTAGAGTAGGCCTAACTTTAGATATCACTAAAATAACCAAAAAATTATTCTGATATAATATAAAAATAAGAATACTCCTCCTTCTCCTTCTTCTCAGCAACTCCATTCATTGAGGACACACATTCCTGCAAGAAGCTACTTGTCTCAGGTCTTAATTTATTTCACTTAATACTAAGAAAAGGCAAATCTCAGACAGTTTTCAGATAGAAGGAACCAAAAAAAAAGAGGAGGGGAGGGCAGAAAGAGTAGAAAAATGACCAAGTACAAATATTTGCTGACTATGATGCTGAAAAGCTACTCCTTTTCAGTTATGCATACCTACTTGGTGTATCATTCCTCTAAGAGTCCTGGGAGAGCCCCTGCCATTTACAGAAGACTCAGGACACTTGTGAAGCTAGACCTAATATTCACTGCTAGAAACCGAATTTAAAATTTAAAATGTGCCTCTTAAATAACAGAATTCATCCAAATTTAACCCATTAAGAATTCTAAAACTAATGTATATTAAAATTAAACTATAAGTAATAAAGCACTATACATATATTAAATGATCCTTCTAACAGGCTTAGTAAGAAGAACACACAGGTAACATTATTTTCATTTTATAGATAAGGCAACTGAGATTTAAGAAGATAAAGTGATTTCTCTAGGTTTACAAAGCTAGTTAAATGGCATGGTCAAGACTGAACCTTATGAGTTTTCTGACTCAAGTCTCTTCATATCAAACCAAAATAAGCTTTCGTAAACAGCCCAAAAAGCTACACAAAAATCTCAGAGGAAAATTTAATCACGAGAGCATTTTTCACAAAACAAAATCCTAAAATGGACAGTAACGGAAAGAATTATTATGTGTTTCATACATTTAAAAATTGCATATGATGTGTACGTAAAGTATACTTAATACATAAATATAAATATTGTTGTGATCTCCTCCTTAATTAGATCTTTTTTTTTTGTTAAGGAAAAGTTTAAAAGCCATTGTTTTATCACAGCTCTATTTCCTTAGGGTTCCCCAGATGTGACTTTACTAGTAAATCATGGTAAAGATGAGTATATTGTAGGTATACACAGTACAGGTTTTTGGGCCCCAACATAGAGATTTTAATGTATTAAGTTCACACTCCGCACTTTAACAAGCATTCTAGGTGATTCTGATTGGCCAAATTTCTAATACTGCCCCAACCAAATTCCTAGAGGAAAAGCAGTCCAAGAGAATATAAGAAATTAAAATCCAGGGACAAAGACTATTTATTAATCTCCCCTAACCCTGAAGCCAGAAAAAAACCAAACAGGTTGGGAACCTATTACATTCAACGTAGTCTCCAAACTTAGCTGCCCTTGCCTCAGCTTATCAGAAAAGTTGGTCTTCTCCTCATACCATGCTATGGGATAGATGTAAATGCAAAGGGTTTCCATTTTAATATTCCTATCTCCTTAGCTTGAGTCTACTAAAACTCAGTAAATCTCAAAGCACAAGTGTAAGACTGTGGTGAACATTTAAGTTGTAACTTTCCCAAAATGTTATGCAAAAACTGAGACAGAGGAGGGATTTGGAGGTGGAGAGGAATGGGGAGGAGGGAAAATCTGACCTAGTGGGAGAAGTCAGTTGGCCTGCTGGCTTCCCTAGCTCAGATACGAGTACACAGAAAGAAATATTCCTGAGTGGGATCCTTCCACATGACAGTGGGAAATGTTCCCAAGAGGGGTTCCTAAGTAGGAGATCATAATCATAATGGCAATAATCATCTACTTACAAGCTGCCTCTTCTTGGAAGGCTCAACTCCTTCTGAAAAACAAAACATATGCAAGTTAGAAATAAGAACCCATCTGAGACCTGTTGGTCTACCTAAATGACCTAGGAAATTCACAGTATTATCTTAATAATGGAAAAGGTCATATATTTCTAAATAATAACTTTTTCTTTGTCTTTTTTTTTGAGATGGAGTCTCATTCTGTCTCCCAGGCTGGAGTGCAGTGGCGTGATCTCGACTCACTGCAAGCTCCACCTCCCGGGTTCACGCCATTCTCCTGCCTCAGCCTCCCGAGTAGCTGGGACTACAGGCAACCACCACCACATGTGGCTTTTTTTTTTTTTTTTTTTTTTTTTTTTTTTAGTAGAGATGGAGTTTTACCGTGTTAGGATGGTCTCGATCTCCTGACCTCATGATCCACCCGCCTCGGCCTCCCAAAGTGCTGGCATTACAGGCATGAGCCACCGTGCCCGGCCTCTTAGACTCAGGCAAACTATTACTTCTTTAATCTTCCTTCCTAAAAGGAATGTCCCATAGAATACATGCAACATTTTTCCCACTAGATGGAACCATCTCCCCTAGATTACAGGCATGCTAGGCCAGCCGTTAACTGCTGCTGAATTATAAAGGGCATTAGTGGCAAGCATACAGAAGGAATGAAATGGGATTAGGGCAGTGGGTGATAATTAGAAAATATTTTAGACAAATAAAATAGTATAGGAAATAATATAACAAAGAGATGACTTCACACACCACTGACATAAGAAATAATCTTTACAATAACAGTTGGGGCCACTGTGACTTGCTTTCCAAGTGTATCAAGTCCCACCTCCTACCAGTCCTAAATTAACAACTATTCTTAATTTGTTTTTTATATTTTCCATGTGTTTTTGGATTCATAAAAAATTAGTATTGTTTTACATGTTTTAAAATTATATATACATGGTATAATATTATATGTATTCCTCTGTTGACATTAGCCAACATTATGAAAACTGGGAGATTCACCCATGTGGATATATTTCACTTTAGTTCACTAATCTTCAGACAGTGGTCCAGTCTATGAATATACCAATATTTATTTATCTATTCTCTAGTAAATGGAAATTTAATTTTGTTTCCATCTTTTTCTTCTCCATTAAAACAATACTCCTGTAAACATTCTTGTAGTTGTTTCCTAGTGCACATGTAGAAAACGTTTCTTGGACGTTGAACTACTGAGTCATAAAGTACTGGATATTCCAAATTGTTCTCCAAAACAACTGTTCATGTAAGAAATATATCCCTGATTACACAGTCATGAATACATGTGCTTATATTTTCTTCGAAAAGTTTTATAGATTTGCTTTTTTTTTTCCTTTCTTTTTTTTTGAGATGGAGTCTCACACTGTCACCCAGGCTGGCCGATCTCAGTTCACTGCAACCTCCACTTCCTGGGTTCAAGCGATTCTCCTGCCTCAGCCTCCTGAGTAGCTGGGATTACAGGCATGCACCACAACGCCCAGCTAATTTTTTTGTATTTTTGTATTTTTGTATTTTAGTATTTTGCCATGTTAGCCAGGCTGGCCTCAAACTCCTGACCTCAAGTGATCCTCCCACCTTGGCCTCCCAAAGTGCTGGGATTACAGGTGTGAGCCACCACGCCCAGCCGGTTTACTTTTCACAGTAAGTTTAATATGCCTTATTTTTGTAAAATTCACTTACTTTATAAAATTACTTTTGCTAAAATTCAGTATTTGACTGCAATTCTTTTGTGTGTTTTTCTAGGTAAATTTACAAGCATTCAATTGTACAAATCTTAAATTACTTCATCTTACGTATGCCGATTGATAAGTCTGGTAAGTACATATACTCAGATAACCTAAATCTTTTTTTTTTTGAGGCAGAGTTTCACTCTTGTTGCTCAGGCTGGAGTGTAATGGCACGATCTTGGGGCACTGCAACCTCCACCTTCCGAGTTCAAGCGGTTCTCCTGCCTCAGCCTCCCAAGTAGCTGGGATTACAGACATGCGCCACCACGCCTGGCTAATTTTGTATTTTTGGTAGAGACGGAGTTTCTCCATGTTGGTCAGGCTGGTCTTGAACTCCCGACCTCACGTGATCCACCCGCCTCAGCCTCCCAAAGTGCTGGGATTACAGGCGTGAGCCACTGCACCCAGCCAACCTAAATCTCTATCAAAACACAGAACATGTCCATCAATCCAGATAGTTCCACCATGTTCTTTCTTTGTAAATCCCCAACAAACCACTATCTTCCTACCCCAAGCAAATATTATTCTCATTGTGTCACCACAGATTACTTTTACTTCCTCAAAACTTCGTATGAATGGAACCATACAAATATAAACCTTTTTACATAGGCTTCTTCAACTCAGCATAGTATTTGTGAGATTCATCTGTGTTGTTGCAAGTAATAGCAATATGAATATACCCCAGTTAACTTATCCTTTCTCCAATTCCATTTTTCAGCTACTAACATTCCTGTAACAGGTCTTTTGACAAGCTATATTTCATTTGTCTTGGGTAAATCCCTAAAAGTGTAGAATTACTTGGTTAAAGGGTAGATATATGTTTAGTTTTATAAGAAGCTAGCAGACCTTTTTCTAAAGTGATTATACCATGTTACACCCCCATGAACAATGTATGAGAGTTTCAACTGCTTCACATTCTAGCTAATACATGTTATGCTTACATTAATAATATAAGAAAGTTCCAACTGCTCTACATTCATGCCAATATATGGTATCAGTTTTTTATATTTTAGTCATTTTACATTTTAGCCATTTAGGTGTGTAGGGGTATCTCACCGTGGCTTTAATCATTTTCCTGATGACTGACGATGTTGAGTATCTTTTCATGTGCTTATTAACCATCAATATATATTCCTTTGTGAAGTATCTTAAAATTTTTTTATCTTTTTAAAAATTGAGTTATCTTTTTGCTATTGAATTGTAAGAGTTCTTCATAATCTTCTAAATACAAGTCCTGTGTCATGTATGTTTTGTAAATATGTTCTAATCTGTGGCTTGCCTACTAAAGTTATTGGTGGTGCCTTTTTCTTTCTTTCTTTTTTTTTTTTTTTTGAGATGGAGTCTCGCTTTGTCACCCAGGCTGGAGCACAGTGGTGCGATCTTGACTCACGGCAACCTCCATCTCCCAGGTTCAAGTGATTTTCCTGCCTCAGTCTCTTGAGTAGCTGGGATTACAGGCACCCATCACCATGCCCAGCTAATTTTTGTATTCTTAGTAGAGACGGATTTTCACCATATTGGTCAAGCTGGTCTAGAACTCCTGATCTCAGGTGATCCACCTGCCTCAGCCTCCCAAAGTGTTGGTATTACAGGCGTGAGCCACCTCGCCAGGCCAGTGGTGCCTTTTGATGAGTGAAAATTAATTTTGAGGTAATACGTGAGATGAAACTAAGGTTCATTTTTTTTCATACGGATATCCACTTATTTCAATACCATTTATTGAAAACATTGTCCTTTCCCTAAGAAATTTTTTTGAAACCTTTCTGGGCTCTCTATTGCATCCTACTGATCTATTTTTCTGCCCTATGCAAGCACCCCACTGTCATGATTCTGTAGTTTTATATTTAGTCCTGAAGTTGGATTATACAGTCCTTTATTTTCCAAGATTGCTTTAGATATTCTAGATTCTTCATTTCAATTTGAATTTCTGAATCTAATTGTTAATTTTTACCAAAAAAAGCCTGCTGGGAATATACATCAATTTGGAAGAAGTGATATCTGAAAATATCAAGTCTTACAATACATGAACATAGTATTTCTCCGTTGACCGAGTACTTTAATTACTCTAAGCAATGTTTTACCGTTAACAAAAACTCCTTTTATGAAGCTCATCCCTAAGTAGATTTTTTAAAGCTATTATAAATAAAACCTTTTATTTCATTTTCCGATTGCTTGCATGTATATAGAAATGTAATTAATTTTTATACTGACCATGTATCCTATACTTTGGTAAAACCATTATTAATCATAACTGTTTTGTATATTCCTTATAATTTTTCTATATAAACAATCATATCTTCTACCAATAGGGAGAGTTTTACTTCTTTCCATTTCCTAGAATTTTCTATAAGATGTTAAATAGAAGTGGTAGACATCCTTGTCTGGCTTCTCATCTAATCTTAGGAGAAAAGCATTTAACATTTTGAATATTTAATATTATGTTAGTTATAGGTTTTTCATGGATAACTTTTTAACAAGTTCTCTTCTATTCCTAATTTGTTCATAGTCTTTCTCACAAATGGGAATGGATTATGTCAAATACTTTCTCTGCATCTACTGAAATGCTTACATAGTTTTTCTCTGCTGTTAATGTGGCAAATTACAGTGATTGATTTTCTAAGATTAAACTAATTTTGCAATTCTGAGTTAAATTCAACCTTTTTTTTTTTTTTTTTTTTTGAGATGGAGCCTTGCTCCATCACCCAGACTGGAGTGCAGTAGCGTGATCTCCACTCACTGCAACCTCTGCCTCCCAGGTTCAAGTGATTCTCCTGCCTCAGCCTCCCAAGTAGTTGGGTTTACAGGTGTGTGCCACTATGCCTGGCTACTTTTTGTATTTTCAGTAGAGATGGGGTTTTACCATGTTAGTCAGGCTGGACTCAAACTCCTGACCTCAGGTGATCCACCCGCCTTGGCCTCTCAAAGTGCTGGGATTACAGGTGCGAGTCACCGTGCCCAGCTTAAATTCAACTTTATCAAATACATTGCTAGATTCTATTTGCTAATATCTCATTAATGATTTTTACACCTATTTTCATAAAGGATAATAATCTCTAATTTTCTTATAATGTCTTTGTCAGATTTTTGCATCACAATTATGCCGGTCTCCTAAAACTGACAGGGAACTGTTCCTTACTCCTCTATTTTCTGAAAGAATTTATGTAAGACTGGTGTTATTTCTTCCTTAAATATTAACAGTTTTCACTAATAAAAGTATCTAGGCCTAGAAATTTTTATTTAGGATATTTGCCTGTATGTTAGTAAGTAAGACTGGCCCATATACTTTCTCTTCTCAAAATGTTCTTGTCCAATTTTGACATCATATTTATACTATCCTCATTGCTAAGGTTTCAATGTTTGTGTCTCATCCAAAATTCACATTGGACTTTAAAATCCAATGTGATAGTATTAAGAGATGGGGTCTGTAGGAGGTGATTAGGTCATGAGGCCTCCTCTCTTGTACATTTTACATTTAGACATATTAAGACAAGGTAGTTGTATGTACAACTATAGAGGTCAGCAAAAAGATCTGGGATAGAGATACAAATTTGAGATTCATCTGTAAAATATATAGAGAAAGGAGAGTGTACAAGCAGAACTTTAAGGACAGTCCACATTTAAGGGTCTAAGGTGATGAAGGATGAGCCTACAAAGGTGTTTAAATGGTGTGTTTGCAGGGATAAGAGGAAAAACAAGAGAAATGATTAAGGCCTTCGTAAAGCTTTAAGCCAGGCATGGTGATGTGCACCTGTAGTCCCAGCTACTCAGGAGACTGAGGCAGGAGAATCGCTTAAGCCCAGGAGTCTGAGGCCAGCTTAGCCAACAGAGCAAGACCCCATCTCAAAAAAATCAAAATTAAAAAGAGAAAAAAGAGGCTTCATACAGCTTTCAGCCCTTTTCGCCTTTCCATCCTCCGCCATGTGAAGAAACAGCAAGAAGGCACTCGCCACACAAATGCCAGCACCTTGATCTTGGACTTCTCAGACTCCAGGACTGTAAGAAAATAAATGTCTGTTCTTTATAAATTACCCAATCTGTGGTATTTTTTTACAGCAGCATGAACAGACAAAGACACTCATAAAATGTGCTAAAGTAATATATCTTCTTTTTCTACTTTCTGAAACAATCTATATAAAACTGGAAATATTTGTTCTTTGAACCTACATGACAGTTCTGACTTCTTGAATAGTTTAAATGGGTAACATGGTAGAGTATAGTTTTGGCTTAACAATAATAAAATTTTATAAAATGCATATATGCCCCTCTCTGCATTTGTTTAGAGGCATGGAAATGCATCTGTGGAAATTCATCCCTTCCGACTTCCTTACACCTATACAAAAGCCTGCATTTGATGCCCAGGACTCCAGATCAGTACATTCTGTGACAACTAAGGCACGGTGGAACAAGAGTGCCTTCCAACCACATAAAGGTAGTCCAAGGAGCAACGATTTCCCAAGCCTCCTTTTCCCAGGGAATATTCACAGCAGGTTGGGGAGAAAAGCTACACAATCAGGAAACTTGGCTGAGGCAAGAGTATTCCCATTTAGATAGATAACCATAAATTATTTTACTCATAACCTTCTAGCAACTAGGCTGGTAATACCTGGTAATACATTACAATATCAGGTGAAGCCCATTCCATTCAGCCTTCTCTGATCTACTCATTATCTCTTGACTCTTCATGTTTTTAACGATCTTCCTGATTAGCATTCTGAACCCATTCAAGTCTATTCCAGCTTGAGGAAAGGATATAAATTCCCTTAATAACTACACATCCCTCTTCAAACATTGCCTTATCAATTTTATTTCCCTTCACAACCACACTTCTTGAATGAGTTATCTACATCCAACATCTCTAATTTCTCACTTCCTACTCATTCTTTAACACTCTACAAATATCCCCAGACCTTACCACCCCGTTTAAACCATTCTTGCCACACTGCCAATGTTATGTATAATGCCATTGTAATGAAGCATCACTGCATTTTTAGTCCACCTATCTTTTTTGGCTCCACTGCTCAGCAGCACCTGATAGTACCATTCACTCTTCTGTCCTGGAAGACTTTTCTTGCCATGAAGCCACATTCTCTTGTTCTTCCTCTTATCCCTGCAAACACACCATTTAAACACCTTTGTAGGCTCATCCTTCATCACCTTAGACTCTTAAATGTGGACTGTCCTTAAAGTTCTGCTTGTACACTCTCCTTTCTCTATATATTTTACAGATGAATCTCAAATTTGTATCTCTATCCCAGATCTTTTTGCTGACCTCTATAGTTGTACATACAACTACCTTGTCTTAATATGTCTAAAACTCAGCTTATCTTTCTACTCAGTCTCGCTCCTACTGTTTTCTATTTTGATGATGGTACCACCAAACCCAGGGTCATTCTTGATTTTTCACTTTCTCTCACTCTCTACATTCATTATTCATCAAGCTCTGCCAATTCTACTTCCAAAATACCTATCTTTAATCTGTCAATTCACTTCTACTTCCCCGGGCACAAGCCACCATCATCCTATAACATCCTCCTAATTGGTCTCCCTTTCATTCAGTTTTGTCCCCCTTGATTAATGTTATATTAATGTAAATATCATATATAGTACCTGTTTTCTGAGTGATAACCCATGTGGGTTTAATGAAATAA
>NW_012109831.1:10976-24926 GCF_000951045.1 Mandrillus leucophaeus | reverse complement strand
ATGTAACAAACCTGCATGTTATGCACATGTACCCTAGAACTTAAAGTATAATAATTAAAAAAAAAATGGGTCCTTTCTCTCTTATAATTCTGCAACGGATAAAGTCTAAAATCCTTTCTGTAGTCTACAGGGCACTACTTGGCTGTGACTGCCTCCCTCCTCAGTATCATCTGCACAATTCTCCAGTCTCATTGGAGTTTTGGACTCAGGCTTGCCACGCTTTCTTTCACCTTCAGGTCTTCACACTTACTGTTCTCTTGGTCTGGATTACTTTTCTTTATCTCTTTTTATACCTTCCTGGAGTTCAGTTTAAATTTCGTTTCCTCTGAAAAGTTTTTCTACACAGTTTCCCCTCCAGCCTCCTTCCATATATTACCCAAATATTCCTTTAATTCCTCAATCATACCTACTTTACTCATTATTATAATTATTTGCTAAATTATCTGTTTTCTTTGACTGTTAGCTCCAGACGAGTAGGAATTAGTCTTGCTCAAGAGGACATTCCTGGCACCCAGCAGAACACCTGGCCTAGAAGGCACCAAATGAATATTGGATGAATAAATCTATGAATCCATCAAGTAAGTAAATGGTTCATACTATTATTGCTATCATCATTATAAGGCACACGATAGGGTCCTGTGTACCAGTTTGGAGTTGCATTGATGAAAACTATCAATTGCAATAATTTCAGCAAGAAGTTTTACTAGGGGAAGAATATGTTCTATTATCACATATTATTTACTGACAGTCTCCTGGCTGGTAGTTACTCCTTGGAGAGTCGGAATGCTTTAAGAAGAGAAAAATATTAACTAGGAAGAAAATCTATGTTAATACTATTTACTATCTAGTCTTAAAGGAACATTATCTCCTGACCTCGTGATCCACCCACCTCGGCCTCCCAAAGCACTGGAATTACAGGTGTGAGCCACCATGCCTGGCCAAGAACACAAAATTTAAAGTTTGGAAAACTAGGTTTCTGTCATGGCTCAAAAACATGTTAACTGTGTGACCTGGGATTCCATCTACCTCAAAGGCTTAGATACAGCTGTTGTAAAGGTCAAATAAAGTAATGTACATGAAAATACTTTAGGCCAGTCACAGTGGCTCACACCTGTAATCCCAGCACTTTGGGATGCCAAGGCGGGAAGATTGCTTGAGTTCAGGAGTTCAAGACCAGACTGGGCAACATGGTGAAACCCCATCTCTACAAAAACTACAAAAAATAGCTGGGCATATTGGCATGTGCCAGCAGTCCCAGCTACTCAGGAGGCTGAGGTGGCAAGATCACTGGAGCTTGGGAGGCAGTGCTGGAGTACACTGTGATCAGCAGTGAGCCAAGATCACACCACTGCACTCCAGCCTGGGCAACAGAGAGAAATTCTGTCTCAAGAAGAAAAAACAAAAACAAACAAACAAAAACCTTTATTCTATAAATAATGTGTTATTCTCATTTGAGTTTGATAAACAGTTTGATTATATTAACAGGATATTTCTACATGGTATAAAGAACCTAGGACTCAGAAAAATATGTGAACACAATTCTGCTACTTGCTTCCTTATAAAATCTTGGTCAGTCATTAAACCTTTCTAAACCTCATTATTCTTACCTGTTCACCTGAGATAAAAATACCTACTCTGCCTTTCTCACAAAAGTTATTCCTAGGCTTGAATTTTAAAAATAAACTTAAAAGTTTAAAGTAAGACACTTTGGATTAATAATAAGAAATTGGCCAGGTGTGGTGGCTCACACCTGTAATCCCAGCACTTTGGGAGGTCGAGGCGGGAGGATCCCTTGAGCTCAGGAGATCAAGACCAGCCTTGCAACACAGTGAGAACTCGTCTCCAATAAAAAAGTTCAAAAAAAATTAGCCAGGATTGGTGGCACATGCCTGTAGTCCCAACTATATAGGGGGCTGAGGTGGGAAGATCGTCTGAGACCAGAGGTGAAGGTTGCAGTGAGCCAAGATCACGCCACTGGACTCCAGCCTGGGTGACAGAGTAAGACCCTGTCTCAAAAAAAAAAAATAGGAAGAAGAAATGGAAATTTTTCTAATCTAACCCACCAGAAGCGAAGCTCTAAAGCTAAGTGATAAGATGCTATTCTCTAAAAACTAACCCACCCCCAATACTCCATCCCTATCATTCCTCCCCAAATATTCAAAGTATATTGCTTTAACAGTCTCCAAAATTTTATTACCATTTGGATCCCTCAAATTGATACATTTTGATACTTTCTGCCAACGATATTTCCCAAAGAGCTTTAAGTAATATTTGACTACACTGAATAAAATAAAATATATTAAACTATATTCTGAAGTTACAATGAAAGTTGTACATACCAAATCCCAGAGAAATAACCAGTCACTCTCTTTCACTTGTCCACAAAGCAAACTTCTAAAGGTATTACATAAAACACGAAATGGTGCCATTCATGGCCGGACATGGTGGCTCACGCCTGCAATTCCAGCACTTTGGGAGGCCGAGGCTGGTGGATCACCTGAGGTTGGGAGTTTGAGACCAGCCTGATCAACATGGAGAAACCCCGTCTCTTCTAAAAACACGAAAATTAGCTGGGCGTGGTGGTGCATGCCTGTAATACCAGCTACTCAGGAGGCTGAGGTAGGAGAATCGCTTGAACCCAGGAGGCGGAGGATGCAGTGAGCTGAGATTGTGCCATTGCACTCCAGCCTGGGAAACAAGAGCAAAACTCCGTCTCACACACACACACACACACACAGACACAAAACACGAAAGGGTGCCATTCACACAGATGAGGATTCACTGCCTATATGCACTACTCATTATTCACGATGACTAAAGCCATAAAATATTTCCACAGAAAAGACAAAGGCCAAGTGTCCAAAGGCAGTAACCACTACCCCCACAAGTAAATATGCAAGCCAGGAGTCACAAGGCTGGTCCTTGTCCTTTATGTCAACAGTCACCAGCATGGAGATGACTATGGGTCAAAGCTGTCTCTGCCTGAGGCAACTCCCTCCCTGGGACTCTGAGCCTCACTCGCTTTCTATTGAATTCTCACACTATACATAATACATATTGATTCCCACTGCAGTAGCAGCACTCTTCCCAGAGAAGGAAATTAACAGACTCTAAGAAACATAACTCAATAATCCACTCCACTGGAAGTGGATAGAGAACTGGGTTTTGGAGACAACAACTTTTCAACTAACATTTAAAATCAACGAGGCAAGGTGCTGTGCTCACGCCTGTAATCCCAACACTTTGGGAGGCCATGGCGGGAGGATCACATGAGCCCAGAGTCTGAGACCAGCCTAGATAACATAGTGAGAACTCGTCTCAAGAAAAACAAACAAAAAAGTCAAGGAGAAAAAAAGGTATTCTCTGCCACTAAAAGATCATATGTCTCTTTATATAACTCATAATTAAACCCACATAGTGTAACTAACATAAATAACACTGTTTGGGGTGAGGGTAGGAGTGGTGAACATTCTAGGGCCTACTCAGAATCCACTGCTGATGACAATACCATTGTTAAAAGACAAAATTACAACAGATTTAGTTTAAAGATCAAACTGACTTTCAGTTTAAAGATCAAACCGACTTTTGTTTGCAATTCTGTAACATCTCATTCTTTAAAATAGAATGCATGTTCTGCTGAGCTAAGCAGAGGGGGCTGGCTTTCTAAGCAGAAAAGGGGTTAAGAAAGCACCAACAGGGAATAAAAAGCAGATTATTCATTACAAAGTTACTCTCCTTATAGAGTTAAAATAGAACTTTCTTATCATTCTGGCTCAGGTAAACTGGGTCACCTCTGATTACAGTGAATTTCATGGTTTTGTTGTTGTTGTTTTTTAAACGAGCCTGTTTCAGTTCAGTTTGATTACATGGCCAAATAAGTTTGGGGGAAGTAATAAGAGATAAGGAGTGCTTGTAGTGTTCAGGAGGGGGTTAAAGTTTGAATTTGTTCTAACACACCAGTAGAAATAGAAAAAGAAAATAAGAAAACAAAAACTCTACCAATATTTTTAAAGGGTAAACAAAGAAAGGGGACAGTAAGGCATAGAGATATAGGACATGGAATACAAAAACTAATATGGCAGAAACAAGTCCAAATATATCATTAATCATAATAAATGTAAATAGACAAAATTTTCATTACAAACAGGACTTCTTTTATTTTTTATTTTTTTAAAGAAAACCTACTGTATGCCATTCGCAAGAGATATACCAAAAGCAAACTGATATGAAAAGGTTGAAATAAAGGGATAGTTGGTTTCTGGAAAAACAACAACAAAAAATGTTCCACCGAATTTTTGTTGTTGCTATTTTAATTTTTTTTTGAGACAGGGTCTTGCTGTCACCCAGGCTGGAGTACAGGGGCACAATCATGGCTCACAGCAGCGTTGACCTCCTAGGCTCAAGCGATCCTCCCACTTCAGCTTCCCAAATACAAATAGCTGGAACTACAGGTGTGCACCGCCACGCCTGGCTAATTAAAAAAAATTTTTTTTTTTTTTTTTTTTTTTTTTTTTGTAGCGACGTCTCACCATGTTGCCCAAGCTGGTCTCCAGCTCCTGGGCTCAAGTGATTCACCCACCTGGCACTCTCAAAGTGCTGGGATTATAGGTGTGAGCCACTGTACTTGGCATTCCACTGATATTTGATCATGAAAAAAAGAGTCTTAATACCCAATATTAGAAAAATAAAGAGAAATAGAAGAACAAATCAGCAAAGGTTTAAAAGAAAAAAAATTATATATATATAAACAAATTGATCTCAAAAAATCACAACATAAACAAAACAAACTCTTAAAAATATGTACCTTACCAAAACTACCTCAAGATGAAAAGTAGGAAACTTACATTATATACATGAGCATTTTAAAAAAAACTGAATCATACATTATTCCTGAGTTTACCCACAAAATGTGAAAGTGGTTATATCATAAAAAATTCACAAATGTTATATACCTCAAATAAACTGAGAAAAAAACAAAACAATATCAGATGATATAGAAAGGTACATCAAACAGGTATAAAAAGAAACAAAAGCTGGGTGCGGTGGCTCATGCCCATAATCCCAGCACTTTGGGAGAACAAGGTGGGCAGATCACCTCAGGTCAGGAATTCAAGACCAGCCTGGTCAACACGGCAAAAGCCTGTCTCTACTAAAAAATACAAAAATTAGCCAGGCGTTGTGGCAGGAACCTGTGATCCCAACTACTCAGGAGGCTGAGGCTGGAGAATCACTTGAACCCAGCAGGCAGAGGCTGCAGTGAGCCAAGGTTGCACCATTGCACTCCAGCCTGAGTGACAAGAGCAAAACTTTGTCTCAAAAACAAACAAACAAACAAACAACAGAATCACAGGAACAGAGATCTTAAAGACTAGAAAAAGGAAACGGAGAGAGCTAAAAAAAGGTAGAGGTCTTTACACTGAGACATAAATGTTGCAAACTCAAATGCTTTAATGGGCCAGTAAGGTAATATACTGTACTTTATCAAATCTGAAAAACTATCAATTGCAAAAGATACTATTATTTTTTGTAACAGTAAGAAACATTTTTCAAAATGCAAAACAAAAATAAGCCCTGCCAATTAAAGTATAACACACCATTAAGAGTAACACTGCTATTTCAAAGCTGTTATAAAGTAAAAAGATGTGAGTCTTAGAATAGATGAAATTCAGTAAATATATAAAGCAGCAGAGGATAAAACAAAAGGGAACTGATAGAGACTATGTTGGTTAATTTTTCTTTAAATCTCCAAAGGTGGTTAAATAAAATATATCTATAGGAAGTAGACAGGCCACCAGACCACCAATTTGTAATCTAGATTGACACAGAGAACACCAGAATTTAATTCAGAGGTGATCAAGGGATGTAATTGTAAATTACTGTAAGATTTCTGAATCAAACAATTCCCTCTACAGAATACATGGAGCCTACAGGAATGAATTATTAACAAAGACTCCAGATAGCCAAGGAACTCTAAAGATCTGAGACTGGACTGATTATCCTTGTCTGCAAAGATGCTGGAGTTACCCATAATGACTATAATATTTGAAAATTAGGTACTCAGGTCTTAACTGCATGAGGATAATCAGAAGGTTGATAGGTAGAAAAGGAGGATAAAAACACTCAGGAATGGGGGAATGTCAGAAAAAAATGGCTATAAAAAAACAAACAAACGTACAAGACTGGTGTAGCTGCAACATAGAATAGGAATATCTGAGGCAGGGCACAGAAGAGGGACAAGAGTGAGATAAATTACTTAACCTTCAAAGCCATCTAATTTACTGACTTGATGAAAATATCTTAGTGATACTAAAAACTGAAGAGTACAAACTGAAATTTTTCCTTTATCAAACTCACAGAAAAGAACAAGGAAATGTAGAACAACAGAAGCAAATAATTAGGTTACATTTTTATCCATGTCATCAGCCTTTTTAAAACAAAATTTCAAGAAGAAATTGAATGTTTGAAATCTACCTGGTTCTTGAAGATTTTGTTTTTAAGGACTAAAAATTAACTGAATCACATTTTGTAAGATGACCATAATTTATGGCAGACATAATTTGCAAAATAAAAAATTCCCAAGAAGGCTTTCTCAATAATAATGCTTCCTTTATGCATTATGTTGTCATACATCCTCCAAAATAATTAAGTACCCGTAAACAATAACACTCTAAGTACTCTCATTTTTGAACAGCAAAGGCAAAAAGCAAGTGGGGACTGGGGGGTGCATAAAAACATTATACAATTTAGTGTTTGCCTGAAGGCAATAATTTTATCAGCACAACAAATATTTTCAATTCAGAACCTGGGAAATTGCACTGTCTATACAATGAAGACTGATTACTATATCTGCCTTATGGGCAAATAATGTGGAAATGATGGTACTAAGAGAGTTGATAATAAAAATTTGCTTATGTTGGCTAGTCCCTGACCTTTCAAAGTTAAAAATCATCCCCCACAAAGTTGATTGGGAAAGAGGGCAAATATAAAAGCACCTCCTTCAATTCACAAGGAACTTCAATCTCAAATGTCTCTCCATGTGTAGATGCTTCAAAAGTAGATGCAAGATGAAAGCCAATTTTTACCTTACAAGAAAGACCCAACTTGAACAGCTTTTCAAGCAAAACAGTGTCAATTCCTACACCGACAGAGGCTCCTCTAGTGTAAAGAAAAGATGCTCACACATAATCTCCAAGATGTCCTTTTACCATTAAGATGTAGGGATGTTGTAGTGTCTGACTGTGCAGCCTGAAACCACTACAGTTCTTTTTCTAACACATAGGAAGCAAGCTTGAGAATGAGGCCAAAACACAGAGGAAGACAAAAGAGCAATGAAGCTGAGCAAAGACACCAGATTACCCAACTCTGAAACTCATCCAACCTCTGGACTTCATTGTTGTGAGTCAAGATGTTTACTTAATATTTAAACCACTCAGAGTCAAACTTTCTGTTACTTGTAGTTTAGAGTACCCTAACCTATACACCTAGCCTGGTCATACACTTACTTGTCCGTCCTTGAGGAAGCTACTGAGCTTCACGTATCTGTAAAAATGGCCAATAAGAAAGTCCTCCACATCGTCCACTGCTATCACCCCTCCAATCTGTTATTATTTCTTGCCTTTTTTGACCACAACAGTCTCATAATTGGTCTTTTTGCTGTAGCCCTTGCCTCCACTGTCTCCTCTCAATATACCAGTGGAGTACAGAAATGAAATGAAATTTGGCCATGGTTATATGACTAGAACAGGGCAGAACTGTAATTTGAACAAAATAGACAAGGTCTTTGCTCTCATGGAACTTCTAAATGCACTATTTACTATTCTGCTACCTCCCAAGAAACTCTGCAGAGAAACTTGGAGGTATCAAAGTAGGCTATGCCTTAGCTGATCTTCTGGAAATGTTTTAGGAAATCTATTCCACCAGAAAGCAATTAGCGAAGCCAAACATTTATTTGGATTATCATCTTCAAATCTGAGGTTACCCAGTAGATTACCTGTACCACCAGGCACACTTTACCTTTGTGTGTTTATTTATATAAATCTATTAATAAAACTTACCTTTAAGTCTTTATATTATAATGTAACTATTTAAAACAAATAATCTAAACTGCTGCTTTTCAAGCATTAGCTCTGTTTTGGAATGTTCCAAAGCAATCTTCTGGAGAACGAACCTTAAAGTTTATTTTTTAAAAATAGGCAAAATAGGCTGGGTGCGGTGGCTCACATCTGCAATCCCAGCAATTTGGGAGGCCAAGGTGGGTGGATCACCTGAGATCAGGAGTTTGAGATCAGGCTGGCCAACATGGTGAAACACCGTCTCTACTCAAAACACAAAAAATTAGCCAGGTGTGGTGGTACATGCCTGTAATCCCCCAGCTACTCGACTCAGGAGGCAGAGGCAGGAGAATCACTTGAACCCTGGAGGCGGAGGTTGCAGTGAGCCAAGATCACACCACTGCACGCTCCAGCCTGGGCAACACAGTGAGACTCCATCTGGAAAAAAAAAAAAAAATAGACAAAGTAAATAGGGGAAAAATTTTTTTAAGTATAAGGTTGTAGGAAAAGATCCTCCAGTGTTATGTAATCTGGCAGTTTAGAACTCCGGCTAGATAGAAACAAAGACTCAAGACCAAGGGCATCAGCAAACAAGGTAGCAAACACTAGAGACTGACTCAGGCACCAGGGAGAAAATGAAGGATTTAACACAAAACAGGAAATATTCCCCATTCAACAAATAGGATTCCCTTTCTGAATTCTAGCAACTAAAGAGAAATAAAGATATAAATAAGCAGTGAAACTGAATGGGCTTACAAAGTCAGCCATTTTTAATTAGCAGCTGCTTGAACATATATCACTACTTATGAGAGGTCATCTGAGTACAGTACTATATAAATACTTCTCAAAATAACCCCAAGAAATCAAGTGACAAATCTCATCGAATCAATTGTGCTAACAGGAGAAATTAGTATATGGTGCTGGAGTTTATGTTATTGACTTTTAAAGCCCAGGTCATACTGGACAACTGCTAAAGGTTCAGTGGGTGCTCCCTACAGGCTCTGAATGTTTACAGTACCATCAATAAGAAGTACATACAATAACTAGAAACAATACAAATTTGTTTAAATTTATATTTTAAGTTTACTAATCCTATACATTTTCTTTCTGAGAACTTTAAAGAAACTAAAATAATGTTAATTCATGATAATTTTAAAATCCTTAGGTACTTTGTACAAAAAAAGTGCTTTATAAATAATGTCAAATAAACAAAATGAAAACAGAAATAGCTACATTTCACGACTAGACCAATACAGGTTGATTGATTAGCTCAGTGATTTACACCAGAATCTTCATTATGTCAATTCTCAAAAACATTCAGTGATAGACTAGAAGCTGGCTTGCTCTTTGCTAATAAGACTAAGATGAGATAATCTGAGATAATCTACAAAGCATGAAAAAAATAATCATCAAATTTGGCATATATTCTTTTACTGCTAAGGATATTCATTAAAATTCAGTTGAAGGTTGCCTATTAGTCTATTTTCACTCATTGTTATATGTTACATACCTCTTCATCTAACAAACTACCTCAGGTTTAAGAAGGAAAAGATGGTAGGTAGGTAGACAGGTAGACAGACGGATGGATGGACAGACAAGACAGACAGACAACAGATAAGTGGATGGAATGTATATATACAGTGATAATTTAGAAAAGTTCTTAAAACTATGTATAGAATCAAGCACATACTACACGTACATGTGACTTAATGGGGGGGCAGCCCAGGCATGGTGGTCAGGAACAGAATATGTTCACTGTAAACAATCTGTCAGCAGTAATGTCTAATGTCCTAAATTAGGCTTGCATCCCATACAGGTCTGATTTCATTGCTCTTCTCACTAAATACAGTGTAAATAAGCCTAAGCAGCATTTTTCTATCAAAATAGCAAGATTTTAGATAAGTTCTCTAATTATAACTATACATCAAAGAATAAAGAGGAACTTAGCTGCACTCCACCCTGCCTCCTACCTCAAATGAATTAAATAAATTATAACAATCTGTTCAGTACATTTACAAGAGACATTAAAAGGAAGGAGATCAGTGAAAAAGGTTTTCTTTTACTCACCTGTAACCCTCTCCTTCTCAGAATACTGCAATCATCCATAACAGGTATCAGACAAAAAAAGCCAAAGCCACTCCCCAGACAGTCAACTACTAGTGCCTACTTACTGCTGGTTAAAGAGGCAAACAATCCTTTCAGCACACCACTAACCCACTGTTCCACTAAACCAGTTCTCCCTCCGTCCAGCATAAGTACACAATCACTGCCTCATATCAGAATCATGTCTTTCTTCACAGGAGTACAGATATATCTCATCTGAAGCACTGCCAAATAGCGGAAAGACTTCATATTTGTTTTCATTTTCCATGCATACCCCTTTGGTTGAAATTATTTGAAGTACTAAGAAAAGAACAAAAGGTTCCAGGGGAAAAAATTGCAATCTTTGATATCCTGACTTCGCTGCTTATTAAAAAGGTTTAGCAAACAAAACAAGAGTCTCCACCTATAGCTACTAAGCTTATAAAATCCATGTCACGTCTTCCTTTCCAGAAACAAAACCACTCCACATACGTTTTTAAAAAGATGACAATTCTTCAGAAATACAAAGAAAAACATACTATTCTGATGCCTGTATTTTAGACTCAAAATGATATAAAACCAGTTATTGTTTTGACTAAGTCGGCAAAATTCCTTTCATCCTTTGTACAGACAAAGCAAATGTCAGATTCTTTCGATACTGTCAGGGGCTCTTTTGTTTCTTTATCGCTAGACTCGCTGGTCTTCACTTCTTGGACAGTAACGAAATTCTCTTTCTTCACGAGCTAGATCATTGCTGAGGTCGGTTTCCCTGCTCTTTTATGTGCGGGAGGGGGTTAGTCCACGTGTTGTGAGTTCTGAGCATGGACAAATTCATTCATCTATTCATCGCTTACAGTGCTGTCACAGGAAACGCTCCCCATTCCCCCAGACTTCTAAAAGGGCACAGCATGAAAAAGTCTAGTTTTATCCAAGCTTTAACGATCTCAAGAATTGTTTCTTTGGTTACTGGCTGCCATTTTTAAAGTAGAACTTCAGCCAAGTTTAAAGATGCTTCTGTTTCTTAATTCATGGCTCAAAATACATAATCTTTTACATTTTAAGAGTGAAAGATTGTTCTCGTGATATGATTCTGTCCCTTAAACATTCTATAAGCAATGTTTACACTTTCCAACTTTATGGTAATTGTCAGAATCTTAGTAAACACAAAGGAAAGTTGCTGATCTTTCTAATAAGTCACATACACAAAACTTAGTGAAGGCAGCACTGTATTTTTAGGAAGTGGGTTAAACACATTAAATTCAATCACTTTTTCCAAACTATAAGACATGCTACAATAATTACTCTTCAACAAAATTCAGGAGATATGAATCCAAATTTCCTAATTTGACAGATAAAGGTATGTATAAAGCACACAATCAGCCAGTTATACTACCTAAGGTGTAAATATACCAATAACTAAAGGCCAGATTCAGTCTGCAACCAAAAAGGAAGAAAATCAGTCCCTCCTATAATTATGACAGCTGCAACCAACAGTCTAGGGCTTGAAGGAAAGTCTATTTACAAGATCTTTTTCTGGTCTTCTTACAACTGATTATAGTCACAAGAGATTGCCACACTGCTGAAAATAGCACAGAAAAACAGGATCCATGTCCCTTTCATTCAGCAGAAATCTTCTAATCCTTAGCATAACCAGTGTGGTCTTTCATTGTGAGAGCTAATAAATCCACATCTCCACGGATTCCTTCTCCCATCTGCTGCTTTAAACAACTAACGGCTGGATTATGTCTATGGGGAAAACAAACACAAGACCTGAACAGACAGCTGATTTGCATAGGGTATGCTATACACTGTATGAGTGTCTGCAAAGTCATAGGCCTTTAAAGTCATAGAACCCCTCTATCAAAATAGGTTTAACTAGCTAAAACATATGTACCAGCAGAGAGGAAGTAGGAGTGGCTTCTAATTTATTCAACCCTGTAATCAGGAGAAATATAAAAAAGATGCATTCTGAGAAGCTATTCAGACAAAAGATTCAAAATTTGAAACTCTTTATTCATTTACTAATTCAAGAACCACTTCTTATGCCAACCACTGAGATAGAGATGAGGAAGATTATCAAAATCAACATTATCCATAAACTAACAATCCTATTCTAGAAGAGCTCAAATCCAATGGGGAAGCCAAATACAAACAAGTAATTACGACATATGAGAAGTGTGCTACATCAAAGGTATGACAAAGTGCTATGGGAGTGTCAAAGAAGGCTCAATTCATTATATTGGGAAGCCTACAAAAAGGCTTCAAGTGGAAGTGCCATTTGGTCACTAAAACTAATGTTATGGGATTATCAGCCTTTGGCCAAGACAGGTTTCCTTTCCCAAAATGTTGCACACAGCTTAAAAATCTTCAACCTGTCCAGGTGCGGTGGCTCACTCCTGTAATCCCACCACTTTGGGAGGCCAAGGCAGGCTGATCATCTGAGGTCAGGAGTTCAACACCAGCCTGGCCAACATGGCAAAACCCCGTTTCTACTAAAAATACAAAAATTAGCCAGGCGTGGTGGCAAGCGCCTGTAATTCCAACTACTTGGGAGGCTGAGGCAGGAGAATCATTTGAATGCAAGAGGCAGAGGCTGCAGTGTGCCAAGATTGTGCCACTGCAATCCAGCCTGGCGACAGAGCAGGACTCTGTCTCAAAAAAAAAAAAAAAAAAAAAAAAAAAACCCAAATCTTCAACCAGTCCTCACTATCTATAAAATTAAGTAAAAAACTTCTCCCCTTGGCATTCAAGGTATCCCATAACATGGAAACAACAGATTTTATCTTCAGTAGTACCTTATTGTCACTTAGCCTTCCAACTGGAAAGAACAAGGCACTGTTTCCTGAACACATCCCATCTTTCCCCACCTCAAATCCTTTGTGGATAAACAGGAATACAACCATCTACCTTACAAGGTTGCTGAACAGAATCATTTTGAAACATGTATGAATGATTCACAACTTTTTTCAGTATCTCTCACAGAGTAGTGTGTAACCTGCTCAAAATTTCCTGCCACAATCTGGTTTCCTTAAAGCCTGTTTGTTTCTCAAAATTTATACAAATGATGCATTCTTCTCTGTAAGATAATAAATCTTTATTTGTTTAATGTTACAATAATATTTGTAGTTACTGATTAAACTGCAGGAAACAGAAGAAGAGTAACCAGAGAGGTGGAAGGAAATCAAGACTGCAAATGCTATTCAAAAAGCCAAGAAAAGAATAGTCAGGGACTGCCGAACAAATGCTGCCTGGAGGCCCATCATTAAAGAATGCCATCCAATTTAACTGACTTGAAGTCAACTGGTACCCTTTGTAGGAACTTTCAGGAGTGGAGGAGTGGTAGGGACAAAAGCTCAACTCCAGTAAGTAGGAGATGAGGAAATAAAGACAGTGAATCTAGACAACTCTTTCAGCTTCCATTTAATTCTCCATATCCCCTGCAGCCAAAGTTCTCAAAAAAAAATTATTCTTGAAAAGGAAGGGAGGGTATTGAAAGCATGAACACTGATAGAAGAAGGAATATTTCTTCCATCACAACAGATGAAAAAGAAAAAGCAGGTACAGCTAACAAAATATTTGTAACTTTAGTGGTAAAGAAGCTTCCACATTATAACTATTTTCTCCATGAAATAAAAAGGAAATCAGCAGAGCAAGGAGATTCCAAATTTGAGATGGGCAAAAAAAAAAAAAAAAAAAAAAAAAAAAAAAAAAAAAATTCAGTGTAATATAGAGAACAAGAAAATATGCTGAACAAAAAGTAGAATTGGTAGGCAGTGTTGAGGACTGACCTACATCATTCATCATCATTTTACAGGCC
>NW_012109831.1:4300-10926 GCF_000951045.1 Mandrillus leucophaeus | reverse complement strand
ACTATTTTCTCCATGAAATAAAAAGGAAATCAGCCACTGCACTAGATTCCAAATTTGAGATGGGCAAAAAAAATCAAAAAAAAAAAAAAAACTTGAGAGCTAATATAGAGAACAAGAAAATATGCTGAACAAAAAGTAGAATTGGTAGGCAGTGTTGAGGACTGACCTACATCATTCATCATCATTTTACAGGCCCACCAATCTGCTCTGTTGTGTGGCTTTCTTCAGCAGACTACAGTAATGCAAAGGCAAAGTTTTACTAGACAGCTTTACCAGATAAATTGACTAAAACATGGGGCAAACAATTTATGACATGGACTAGAGAGAGTAACAATGGAATCTAAGGTAAAAGAAGAGGAAAGTAAAGATGAAGAGACAGGAAGAAAAGATTTAATAGAGGTGCTGGTAAGTCTGAGAACTGGCATACTTTAAGAATACTTAAATGAGGAAGCTAAAAAATTTATCAGGTTCTAGTGAGGAGGTTACCTAGAGTTACGATTTTAATGAAGGAACATTTCGGAGGTAAGACAAGGCAGAGAGCTAAGTGGACTAGAAATGATAATGAAGACAAACAACTATGCCAGGATATTATTGGATGGATCCACCTACATGGTTGCTGAAAATAACAAAGATAATAGCAGGAGTTGAGAGAAGAGTAGTACGATTTTTTTTTTTTTTTGAGATGGAGTTTCGCTCTTGTCGCCGAGGCTCGAATGCAATGGCATGATCTCAGCTCACTACAACCTCCGCCTCCCAGGTTCAAGCGATTCTTCTGCCTCAGCCTCCTGAGTAGCTCAGATTACAGGCACCTGCCACTACGCTCAGGTGATTTTTGTATTTTTAGTGGAGATGGGGTTTCACCATGTTGGACAGGCTGGTCTCGAACTTCTGACCTCAGGTGATCCACCCGCCTTGGCCTCCCAAAGTGCTGGGATTACAGGCATCAGCCACTGCACCCAGCCAGGAGTAGTAAGATATATACTTGATTATAGAATCTAACATGAAACAGGAAGAATAATTAAGTTGGTAAACAGCAGCCAGGAAGGGAAGGACTGCCAAGAAAAATTACCCTAATGGGTCATGTATGTATTGATTCTTGCTTCAGATAATTTTTTTTTTTTTTTTTTTTTTTTTTGAGACGGATTCTTATTCTGTCACCCTGGCTGGAGTGCAGTGGCACGATCTTGGCTCACTCCAACCTCTGCCTCCCAGATTCAAGTGATTCTCCTGCCTCAGCCTCCTGAGTAGCTGGGATTACAGGCGCCCGCCACCACTCCTGGCTAATTTGTGTGTGTGTGTGTGTGTGTGTATTTTTAGTAGAGACGGGGGTTTACCATGTTGGCCAAGCTGGTTACGAACTCCTGGCCTCAAGTAATCTGCCCATCTGTGCATCCCGCCGCCTCAGAATTACAGGCATAAGTCACCCCATCCAGCCCAGATAAATTTTTATCAAAGTGGATGTGCTAATTTACCTCAAATCTCCTATTTTACAACTGGAGAAATGAGGACCCAGGAAGGAGATATAACCTGCTCAGAAACAGTGTAGTAGAAACTTGAACCCATGCTTCCTACTAGAACATTCAGCTTTATTCAGCTTCAACTAAAAAGAACAGATAAAGCAGGGTTTCTTGTCCAAGAAGAAATGAATAAAACACTTTTATCATCTTCTCTACTATGTTATTAGTATTAAGAGGACTATCAGCCAATGACTAGATAAAAAATCGAACACTGCAGAAATAAAAGTAAATACATAAATTCTCAGAATAGGCTGCATCTATACATTTCCTCAACATAAATTATCCTTTTATTTATCAGTAAGTGAATAAAATATAACTAACCCCACGTGGAAAGCTATAAGGTTCTTTACACGGTAAGCAAGCCAAGATAAGCACAATGAAAAAACTAACTTTAGGCCTCCCTGATCAGCTCATCTTGATTTTCTCCCTCTCATGTTGTGTCTGGCCACATCAAACTATGAGTACTTCTCTTGTACGCACCACTTTGTTTCACTGCTTCATGCCTTGGCACATGTTCCCAACTACTGGAGAGGCTCCCTCCTTCAGCTTTTACCTAGTAAACTCCTATTCATTCTTCAAAAACCAGCTCAAGGGCCGGGCGCAGTGGCTCATGCCTGTAATCCCAGCACTTTGGGAAGCAGAGGCGGGTGGATCACTTGAGGCCAGGAGTTCGAGACCAGCCTGCGCAACATGGTGAAACCACATCTCTACTAAAAATACAACAATTAGCCAGGTGTGATGGCACGTGCCTGTAGTCCCAGCTACTCACGAGGCTGAGACAGGTGAATGGCTTGAACCCACGAGGCGGAGGTTGCAGTGAGCTGAGATTAAAAAAAAAAAACAAAAAACACTAACTTTAGTTACAAAATCTAAGTCCTGCAGCAGTCTCGGAGGAGACTCACCAGGCACATCACAGTGGTGTCCCATCCAGCACAAAGCACAGAACCTGGAACCTTTACAGTCTGTGGTAGCTTTTCAACAAAGGATTCTTTTTCGTTTGTTGCTTAAACAGACAGTCAATCAATCAAGTAAAATTCCTTCCAAATAGAAAGGCCTTTTTATAGAGGACAAATATGCTCCTCAGGATAAAAGGACAATGACTTTCCTACTATCCCATAGGGATCATATTTTGTCATTTACATAGGCTTATGATTAAGATTCCTCATTCCAATCTCCTAGAAATCACTATCTTTTCAAAGTAATCCTCCTTTCATTCATTTACAAATTAAGTATTCTCTATGTACCAGATGATATCATGGGCCTGGATATACAACTGCTAAGAGAAATAGATAAAAATCCCTGACCTCTTAAAGCTCACATTCAAGTGGATGTAGACAGGCATTAAATAAAAAATGAATACGTAAAGTATACAGTACGTTAGAAGATAATAAATGCAATGAAGAAAAATAAAATGGAAGGATTAGGGATTTGGGAGAAATTTTTCATGCAAATTTGATATTTGAGATATTGAACATATTGATGAAAAGGCTATGCTAATATTAAGGCAATATGAACACTTAAATAAGTACTAATTCCCTTGCTAAAGTATTATTTAAAATAACTAACTTAAGTTACTCCCTACATATGATGCATATCTCCTCCCCAGTTCAGCCCAGCCCACTACCCTCATGACATACACATTCAAGCATACTCACATTTAAAAAAAAAAAAAAAAAAAAAACAGATCTAAAGGATAACTTATTCCCACTTATATACAAAACATGGTTCTATTATTCTTTATTGTTCGTTTTGCTCTTCCTCAGTATAATCGTTCATTTATTTTACTGTGCCCTGTAATTTAGAATTCTCCTAACTTAAAACCAATTAAATAATGGTATCTTTTCAAAAGACAGAACTTTTTTTTACCATACAGAAGCAAACCAAACCAAATGACATGTAATGCTCAAAGAATGAAGTGTCTTGTTAGTAAAACATGAAACTTACGAGGCAGGCAAGTAAACAAAAATAAACAAAAATGTTTGATGTCAAAATTACATGTGCAACTGTGTGTGTGACTGCAAATAGTCTCACATTTGTCATTTCAACCTGAGTTACAGCATACCTTGTCCGAAAAGGTTTTCCCTAGACTTCTTATATGAGAAGAAGCCACATATTAGTGCCATTTATTCATTTAAATATTTGCTCAACAAACAATTATTATTATTATTAGATACGGGATCTTGCTAGGTTGCCCAGGCTGGTCTTGAACTGGCCTCAAGCAATCCTCCCACCTCAGCCTCCCAAAGCACTGGATTACAGTGAGCCACCATGCCTGGCCTCAAACATTAATTACAAGTTTGCTGTGTACCAAGCCCTGTATCTTCAGAACTGTCTTCTTCAAGAAGCTCACACTCAAGGGAGGCAAATAAATAAAAATTATATTGCACTGTGTACACACTCAGGATACAAGAGCTTTTCCTGCCTTCAGCAGGGCAAATACAATCATATTCAAGATCAATCCAAGTTAAACTTCTGAAGTCCAAGAGAAGCCGAAGATCTGAAACTGTAATAAGGTGAGTGAAACTAGCATTTGCTAGTCCCAAATTATGCTCCTGAAGTCAGTACTACCCGAATAAAAATTCACTGTTTAATTATATCCTAGCCAGAGCAATAAAGTAAGAAAATGATAGAAGAGGAATATAGAGATTGGAAAAAATAAAATTGTGGTATTTGAAGATGACATGATTGCCTATGTAGAAAAGCTCAATCTACAAGAATAACTCCTAAATGAGTTCAGCAAACTCACAGGATACAAGATCAGTAAACAAAAGCCAACCATATTTCTATATACTAGTAGCAACAAACATGTAAAAACTAAAATTTAAAATACAACATCATTTAAAGTTGCAAAAAAAGTTTCATCTCATTTCTTTTTTGTATCTGACCTCTTAAATTTCAACCCCACTTGAAATAAATTACCAGGGCTGAGGGACTGAGACTGTTCCTGGCAAAGAGCATGAAAATACAAAAAGATAAAATACTTAGAGATAGAAACCCAACAAAACATATACAAGATATGTATGCTAAAAATTACAACATGCTGATGAAAAGAATTAAAAATCTACATAAATGGAGAGACACAGTATTTTCATGCGTGAGAAGCAGCAAATAGAAAAAAAAAAAGCTATTTCTCCTCAAAACATATTGTGCTATTGTGATTTATAATAAAAATATATTTTTTTTGGTCTTCATCCTAGTTCTTGACACAAAGTTCCCAATCCATTAGAATTTGTTGAGTGATTGAAATGCCTTCTGTTCTAAAGAAGTGAATCTTTTTTTTTTTTTTTGAGACGGAGTCTCACTCTGTCACCCAGGCTGGAGTGCAGTGGCGCGATCTCGGCTCACTGCAAGCTCTGCCTCCCAGGTTCACGCCATTCTCCTGCCTCAGCCTCCCGTGTAGCTGGGACTACAGGTGCCTGCCACTACGCCCAGCTAATTTTTTTTTTTTTTTGTATTTTTAGTAGAGACAGGGTTTCACCGTGTTAGCCAGGATGTCCTCGATCTCCTGACCTCATGATCTGCCCGTCTCTGGACTTCTGTGTGGGGGCTGTGCACCTGAAAGACCAAGCCATGATTAAAAAATTGGAACTTTCCACCTCACCCCCCAATTCTCTGGGAAGGGGATCATGCCTATGTGATAAAGCCACCATGAAAATCAGTAAAATATAGGGCTCAGAGAGCTTCCAGTATCCTGACCACATGCAGGTACCTGGAGGACAGTGAGCCCAGAGAGGGTGAAGCTCCACGCTCCTTCGCACCTGCCTCGTCCTATGTGCTTCTTCTTCACCTGTATCCAATTTATAGCTGGTCAGTCAAAAGAACAGGTAAAACCAGCTAGGACTGAAACTGTATCTAAAGTAGGGGCAATCTTATAGGACAGGGCCTTAGTCTATGGGATCTGATGCTTATTCCAGGCATACAGTACTGGAGTTGAGTTAAATTATAAGACACCCAGCTTGTGTCTGCTGTTTGGTGTACAGGGAAAAAACCCCATAAATGTAGTGTCAGAAGTGTCCTGTGTTGTGGTGAGTTTGAGAGTAGTTAAAAGTTTAGTTTTTCCTTTATCTCATATTTCTTTATAGGTTTAATGTAATTCCTATCAAAATCCCAGCAAGACTTCTTGTAGATACAAAAAAGCTTATTCTAAAATTTATGTAGAAAGAAAAAGAAATCACTAAAACCATTTTGAAATAGAACAATAAGTGTAAGGAATCACTCTACCCAATGTTAAGACTTACTATATAGCAGCAGTAATCAAAACATTGTGGTATTGGCAGAAGGACAGTCCCGTAAGTGAACTGAACAGAAAGGAGAACCCAGAAATAAACCACACAAATATGTCCAATTGCTTTTTTTTTTTTTTTTTTTTTTTTTGGAGACAGAGAGTCACCCTGTCACCCAGGCTGCAGTATAGTGGTACAATCTCAGCTCACTGCAACCTCTGCCTCTTGGGTTCAAGTGATTATCCTGCCTCAGCCTCCCGAGTAGATGAGATTACAGGCATGTACCATCACGCCTGGCTTATTTTTATATTTTTAATAGACAGAGTTCCACCATGTTGACCAGGCTGGTCTCGAACTCCTGACCTCAGGTGATCTGCCCACCTTAGCCTCCCAGAGTGCTGAGATTACAGGCATGAGTCACCGTGCCCGGCCTGAATATGTTCAATTGATTTTTGGCAAAAGTGGAAAAGCGATTCAATGAAGGAAGGACACACTTCAATGACTTATACTAGAACAACTGGACATCCACGAGCTAAATAAAAAAATAAGCTTAACTTATAACTCACACCATACATAAAAATTTATTCAAAACCAATCATGAGTTAAATGTAAAAAATAAAACTATAAAATTTTTATAAGAACACATAGGAGAAAATCTTCAGAACGCAGGAATAGGTGAAAAGTTCTTAGACATGACACCAAAAACACAATCTGAACTTCATCAAAATTAAAGACATTTTTCAACCTAAGAAAGCTGATTGGAAAAAAAAAAGAGATTGCACACATAAAGGTAGTATAAAAATTTTTTCTTTTAAGAAACAGAAAAACAATTTTAGGATGGGCACAGTGGCTCACGCCAGTAATCCCACCACTTTGGGAGGCCGGG
>NW_012109831.1:1274-3910 GCF_000951045.1 Mandrillus leucophaeus | reverse complement strand
GCCAAGGCAGGTGGATCACCTGAGCTCAGGAGTTCGAGACCAGCCTGGCCAACATGGTGAAACCCTGTCTCTACTAAAAATACAAAAATTAGTGAGCATGGTGGTGGGCGCCTATAATCCTAGCTACTCAGGAGGATGAGGTATGAGAATCACTTTAACCCGGGAGACGGAGGTTGCAGTGACCCGAGATCATGCCACTGCACTCTAGCCTGAATGACAGAGATACCATCTCAACAAAAAATAATTTTTTTAATTTAAAAAAAAGTTAATAGCTTTAAAAACAATCCATTGCCAGTGATGCAGATTAAAAAAACAAATCCATAAAATCCATCAACATGTGAATGAATAAACAAGTGGTGTGTGACCATACAATGGAATACTACACACAGAGAGGGAAAGAACTGAGTGGATACATACAACAATTTAGATGGATCTCAAAAACATTATACTTACTGAAAAAAATCTCAAAAGGTTATATACTATATGGTTCCATTTATACAATATTCACATAAAGGCCAGGCATAGTGGCTCACCCCTGTAATTCCAACACTTTGGGAGGCTGAGGGAGGAGGATCACTTGAGCCCAGGAGTTCGAGACCAGTCTGGGCAACATAGCAAGACTCCATTTCTGCAAATTAAAAAAAAAAAAAAAATTAGCCAGGCATGGTGGCTTGTGCCTGTGATCCCAGCTACTTGGAAGGCTGAGGTGGGAGGATCACCCGAGCCTGGGAGGTGGAGGCTGCAGTGAGCCATGACTGCAACACCGCACTCCAGCCTGGGCGACAGAGTGATACCCTGTCTCAAAAGGAAATAAAATTTAAATATAAATATTATTCACGTAGAGAAGAAGAACACATTAGTGGTTGCAGGAAGATAAAGACAGGGTGGGAGTGCAGCCCAAGAGAATTCCTTTGTAATGACAGCACGGTTCTGTATGTTGATTGTGGTGGTGGCCATTACACAAATCTACTCATGGGATGAGATTGTATGACTTGTATATATCCACATACACAAGTGTATATAAAGACCAAATAAGGGCTATAATCTAGTTAATGATATCGTATGAATGTCATTTTCATGGTTTTAATATTGTATTATAGCTATAAAAGATGACACTATTGGTGAAAGCTGGGTGAAGGGTTCATAGTACTCTGCACTATTTTTGCAACTTCCTATGCATTCATAAGTATTTTTTTAAAGGCTAAATAACTGAACAAAAAAGTAAATTCCTATGTTTTCATTTTACTATCTCCCTATAAATGCATGTTACTTTATTCCCAAAATGCCCCCAACATCTCAGAAACATTTCTGTTTGGAGTTTTTTGCCCTCTTTAAAAAACAGTCCATTAATTCTATTTGCCGGCAGCAATCTCAGTCCCCCAGCTCAGGTAATTCGTTTCAAGTAGGGCTGAAAATTTTTTCTATTAGGTCAAGCAGAAAAAAGAAAGTGAGATGAATAGATGCAGAAAAAGCTTTCAATAAAATCCACCATTCCTTCATGATAAAAACCTTCAACAAACTAGGCATCGAAGGAACATATCTCAAAATAAATAAAAGCCACCTATGACAAATCCTCAGCCAACATCATGCTGAACAAGAAAAACTGGAAACATTCCTCTTGAGAACTGGAACAAGACAAGGATGTCTACTCTTCCGACTGCTATTCAACACAGTACTGAAAGTTCTAGCCACAGCAATCAGGCAAAGGAAAGAAAGAAAAGGCATCCAAACAGCAAAGAAGTCCAACTATCTTTCTTTGCAGACAATATGATTTTTTATACCTGGAATACCCTAAAGACTCCACCAAAAGGCTCCTGGAACTGATAAATGGCTTCATAGTTTTAAAATACAAAATCAATGTACAAAAATCAATAGCAATTCTATATACCACTAACGTTCAAGCTGAGAGCCAAGTCAAGAATGCAGCCCCATTTACAACAGCTACAAAAAAAAAGAAAAAGAAAAAATACCTAGGAATACATCTAACCAAGGAGGTAAAAGATCCCAACAAGGAGAACTACAAAACACTGCTAAAAGAAACCACAGGTGACACAAACAAAAGGAAAAAAATTTCATGCTCATGGATTAGAAGATCAGTACTGTTGAAACAGCCATACTGTCCAAATCAATCTACAGATTGAGCATAATTCTTCTCAAACTACCAATGTCAATTTTCTCAGAACTAGGAAGAACTATTCTACAATTTACATGAAACCAAAAAAGAGCCCAAATAGCCAAAATAATCCTAAGCAAAAACAACAAAGCTGCAGGGATTACATTACCCAGTTTCAGACTATAAGGCTACAGTGTTCAAAAAAAAAAAAAAAAAAAAAGCATACTACTGGTACAAAAGCAGACACATAGACTAATAGAACAGAATAGAGAACCAAGAAATAAAGCCACACACCTACAATCTTCTGATCTTTAACAAAGTCAACAAAAATAAGCAATGGGGAGAGGACTCTCTATTCAATAAATAGTGCTGGGATAGCTGGCTAGCCACGTGCAGAAGAATGAAACTGGAACCCTACGTTTCACCACATACAAAAATTAACTCAAGATGAATTAAAGATTTAAATGTAGGACTTCAAACTGTAAAAAAAAAAAAAAAAAAAAAAAAACCCCCCCCCCCTTTT
>NW_012109831.1:0-669 GCF_000951045.1 Mandrillus leucophaeus | reverse complement strand
AAAAAAAAAAAAAAAAAAAATGGAAAATGTGGTACATATATACCATGGAATTACACAGGCATAAAAACAAAGAAATCATGTCCTTTGCAGTAACATGGATGCAACTGAATGCCATTATTCTAAACAAATTGACGCAGGAACAGAAAACCAAATATCACATGTTCTCACTTACAAGTGGAAACTAAACATTGGGCATTCATGGAAAGAAAGATGGCAACAACAGAAACTGGAGACTACTAGAGTCGGGGGAGGGCAAGGGTTAAGAAACTAACTACTGGGTACTATGCTCAGTACTTGCGTGGCAGGATCATTTGTACCCAAATCACAGCATCATGCAATATACCCAGGTAACAAACCTAAGCAAGTACTCCCTGAGTCTAAAATAAAACTTGAAAAAACAAAAATCTAGGAAAAAGTTATAAGCAATCATAAGATGGAAAATTAATAGCATTTTTATGTCTTTCATTTATAATATAAATTTTATGCCATTAAAACAAAAAAAAAAATTCCCAGCCAGGTGAGGTGGTTCACACTTGTAATCACAGTACTTTGGGAGGCCAATGCGAAGCCAAGGCAGGAGGATTACTTGAGGTCAGGAGTTCAAAACCAGCCTAGGCAACGTAGTGAGATCCCATCACTACTAAAAATAAAATATTTAGCCAGGCATGG
>NW_012109830.1:0-1843 GCF_000951045.1 Mandrillus leucophaeus | reverse complement strand
CATACAATATATACATATAATTAAAGCACTGAAGAAAAATGTAGTTGTACACAGAACAAATATGTAAAAAAACTTTAATCTAGCACATAAATAGGTGCTCAGACTTATTAGTTATTAAGAAAATATAAATTAAGACTTCAATCAAATACCACTACGCAGATACTAGAATGGTTAAAATTAAAAGACTGACAACTCCAAATATTGGGAGGACATGGAGTATCCACACTTACTCATTGCTGGTGAGGATCTAAAATGATCCAACCACTTTAGGAAAAGGTTTAGTAGTCCTTTACAAGAATAAACATATATGTACCTTAGACACAGAAATTCTAATTCTTGGTATTTATTCAGTAAAATTAAAAAACATTCACTATAATAAGCTTGTATAGAAGAATATTTATACTAGCTTCATTAATAATTCACAGAAGAAAAGATATACAAAGAAAATAGTGTGGAATGATACTAAGCTATCAAAAGGAACAAATTACTGACGTACCCAATATCTAAATGAATATCAGAGACACTAGGCTGGGTGAAAGAAGCTGGATTCAAAATATTATATACCGTTTGATTCCATTTATGTGAAGTTCTAGAACAGGCAAACATGACTATATTTTTTAAAAATTCGGGCTAGGCACGGTAACATATGACTGTAATCCCAGCACTTTGGGAGGTCGAGGCAAGAGGAGTGCTTGAGTTCAGGAGTTTGAGGTCAGCCTGGGCAACATAGTAAGACCCCTTCTCTACAACAACAACGACGACGACGACGACGATGACGACAACAACAAAAAACGCATCAAAAAATTAGGCAGGTGTGGTGACACACACCTGTGGTCCCAGCTACTCAGAAGGCTGAGGTGGGAGGATTGCTTGAGCCTAGGAGGTTGAGGCTGCAGTGAGCCGTGATCGCACTACTGCAGTTTAGCTTGGGCAACAAAGCAAGGCCCTGTCTCAAACAAACAAACAAACCAACCAACAAACAAAATTGAAATAGTTGTTGTCTTTTGTAGGGAGACTAATTGAAAAGGGGCATAAGATAACTTTCTGGAGTGATAGAAACAGATTTTATCTTGATGGGATTTGGGTTAAGAAGTGTATACATTTGTCAAAATTATGCAGTTAAGATTACTGAATTTAAATGTCTGCACATTTAACTAAAAAAAAAAAAGACAACCAATACCAATGAATAATCAAATGAGAGTTACAGAGTGGGTGGAAGCACAGATAAAGCAAAAAATGGCAAAATTTTGTTTTTGTTGTTTTATTTTTCTTTTTAAATTATTCATTTTTAATTTTAATAGGTTTTTGGGGAACAGGTGGTGTTTGGTTACATAGATAAGTTCTTTAGCAGTAATTTCTGAGATTTTGGTGCACTCACCACCTGAGCAGTATACCCTGTACCCAGTGTGCAGTCTCTTATTCCTAACTCCCCTCCCACCCTTTCCCCCGAGTCCCCAGAGTCCATTGTATCATTCTTATGCCTTTGCATCCTCATAGCTTAGCTCCCACTTATGAGCAAGAACATAAAATATTTGGTTTTTCATTCCTGAGTTACTTCACTTAGAATAATGGTCTCCAATTCCATCCAGGTTGCTGCAAATGCCATTATTTTGTTCTTTTTTTATGGCTCAGTAGTATTCCATGGAGAGAAATATATATATATATTTCTCCCTTTCACATTTTTGTTATCCACTCATTGATTGAGCTGGTCCATATTTTTGCAGTTGTGAATCATGCTGCTCTAAACATGTGTGTGCAGGTGTCTTTTTCATATAATGACTTCTTTTCCTCTGGGTAGCCACCCAGTAGTGGGATTGTTGGATCAAACGGTAGATCTACTTTT
>NW_012109829.1:0-1443 GCF_000951045.1 Mandrillus leucophaeus | reverse complement strand
AAGTTTTATCCTACATCATCCCTATAGGATCCCTAAATTCCTTCCCCATCTAATTTTTCCAGGGTTCATGTTATTCTTTATTTTATTTTATTTTTCTGAGATGGAGTTTCACCCTTGTCACTCAGGCTAGAGTGCAATGGCATAATTTTGGCTCACTGCAACCTACACCTCCTGGGTTCAAGCAATTCTTGTGCCTTGACCTCTGGAGTAGCCAGGATTACAGGCATGCGCCACCACATCTGGATCATTTTTCTATTTTTATTAGAGACAGAGTTTCACCATGCTGGCCAGGCTGGTCTCAAACTCCCGACCTCAGGTGATCCACCTGCCTCGGCCTCCCAAAGTGCTGGTATTACAGGTGTGAGCCACTACGCCTAGCCCCAGGGTTCATATTAAATAAGAAATTTTCCTCCTCATCAACACATATATATATTTGTGGCTTACTGACCATGAAATCTACTCTTGGGTAAAAGCCAAAAACAAATTTTATTTTAAATGTTACCATCTTGTGAATTTTCTTTTCTCTGCTGCTCATCATTTCTCTAATATGACTGACCAACCCAGGGCAATCTCATTAGAATTATGCAGCAGTAAAGGAAAGAAGTATGGCAAGGAGAGGGAAAGGGAACACTGGCAAAGATCACAGGACCCTCGCTGAGCCGTTAATGAAGACCAATCAGCAAGCTTGGCAGCAGCTGCCTCGGGTCTGGAGGGCTGCCACCTCCCCAACGCGGGGCTTCCTCACCTACCTAAGGTCCACAAATGACAAGACAGCAGAGGAGCTCCATTCCAAAATGTTAACAAAGCAAGTGCCGCTGGTCACTAGCATCGTTCATCCCCAGGCAGGGGAGCTCATTAGTCTCAGAATGCATACACTTTATATGTATTTTGGAGAAGGGTCCAGTCTTAATCTGCATTTTTTTTTTAAATTAAAAAGTATCCTGGAGGGGCCGAGTGTGGTGGCTCACGCCTGTAATCCCAAGACTTGGGAGGCTGAGGCAGGCAGGATCACCTGAGGTCAGGAGTTTGAGACCAGCCTGGCCAATATGTCTGTACTAAAAATACAAAAATTAGGTGGGCATGGCAGATGCCTGTAATCTCAGCTACTCGGGAGGCTGAGGCAGGAGGAACGCTAGAACCCGGGGGACAGAGGTTGCAGTGAGCTAAGATTGCAAAACTGCATGCCAGCTTGGAAGACAGAGTGAGACTCAATCTCAAAAAAAAAAAGTATCCTGGAGGGGTTTTGAAAGTCAGTAAGAAAAAGATGGCTTAATAGAAAAATGGACAAAGACATAGATATAGGTAAATCACAGAAGACATAAATTGCCAATAAATATTTTAAAACATGAGTGACGTCTTTGCTTCAGTCTCTCTAAGTGAGAGAACCACCATAAATGACATCTAAATTCTGAAGGAGACGGTCTTACCTGCTTGGTAATATCA
>NW_012109828.1:0-1090 GCF_000951045.1 Mandrillus leucophaeus | reverse complement strand
GGGAGGCAGAGGTTGCAGTGATCCGAGATGTGCCACTGCACTCCCGCTTAATGACAGAGAGAGACTCCGTCCGTCTCCAAAAAAAAAAAAAAAAAGAAAAGAAAAAAGAAAAAAAAAGAAAAGAAAAGAAAAAAGAAAGAAAAGAAAAAGAAAAAGAAACATTTTTTCAATAAGTTGGTGGCAGGAAATCCCAGCTACTCAGGAGGCGAATGCAGGCCGATTGCTAGAGACCAGGTGTTCAAGGTCAGCCTGCACAACAGAGCAAGACCTCGTTTCAAAAAAAGAAAAGGAAGAAAAAATATTTTTAATATGCAAGAAGCCTCGAAAAATGGAAGTGGTCCCCATTTCTCTTAATGTCTTGGAGGTCAAAAAAAGTACTGGTTGGTGAAACACACATATAGATATCATCAGTACCCAGACCTTAATTAACGCCAAGGGAGTGTAAAGGGTCGCCCAAGAGAGCGACTTTATGGGAAATGAAAGCTCTGGAACCAGAACATTTAAAAGACTCACTGAAGAAGAGGCGCCTACAAAGGATGCTAACCAGGAATGGCCAAAGAGACGGCGGAAAAACCAAGCGAAACGGTCAGGGAAAGATGGCGGAAAGAACATAAGGAGAACTCCAGCCAATAGTGCATTTTAAGAAGGGTATTAAGGCCGGGCTCTGTGGCTCACGGCCGTAATCCCAGCGCTTTGGGAGGTCGAGGCAGGCGGATCACCTGGGGTCAGGAGTTCGAGAGCAGCTGGTCAACATGACGAAAAGCCTGTCTCTACTAAAAACACAAAAATTAGCTGAGCACGGTAGCGGGCGCCTGTAATCCCAGCTATTCGGGAGGCCGAGGCAGGAGAATCCCTTGAACCCGGGTGGGGGGGTTTCAGTGACCAGAGATCGCGCCACTGCTCTCGAACCTGAGCCACTGGGTGAGACTTCATCGGAAAAAAAGAAAAAAAAAAAAAAAGATTAACCACAGTGTCAAATATTTCTTTCTCTTTTTCCTTTTTTTTTTTTTTTTTTTGAGACGGAGTCACACTCTGTTGCCCAGGCTGGAGTGCAGTGGCACGATCTCGGCTCACTGCAACCTCCTCCTCC
>NW_012109827.1:0-1757 GCF_000951045.1 Mandrillus leucophaeus | reverse complement strand
AAAAATGTTTTAAAAAGCAGTGTGTGTTACCGCACCTGTACTCTGGGCCCTTGGGAATGTGCTCAGCATCAAACCCATCCCTGCAGAGAGAGGTGGGAGGCGCCACCTCGGCTGGGGGATGGGATCACCCCCATGTAACACGCTCCAGGTCAGCCCAGTTAGGAAAACACTCGCAGATTTTAGCGTGTTTTCTACCTTAGAATTAAAGATACAGGATTTTTACATCTGTAACACCAAAATGATGATACCCTAAATGGATTCAACACTTACTGCTACAACTGGGTAAAGAACCCACCACTCATACAAAGTCCTGGCAGTCTGAGGGTCCATGAGAATTTATGTTCCCAAGGCACCCAGAGTTAGGCTGACACCTGGGCTACCTCTGGAGGGAGGTGAGGAACAGGACCCGTTCACGAGGATTTCCCACCTTCTGGGGCGGGTGGGGAGGGTGTCAGAGAGGCAATTTGGGCTCAGACGAGCCAATCCCCAGGCTGCTCCTATCTCCCTCAGTAAGATAATTCCAAAAGCCTGATCGTTCTTTGTGCCAAAATTAATAAATAGTCCATTCGGCTCTGCTCCCTAGACAGCTTCGAAAGTGCCAGTTACTAGAAAAGTTATCATAAAAATGAGAATTTCCCTAAAACACCATTTGCACACGAGGATTCATTTCGGCCACATCTCAGCAAAGGAATTGCAGAAATTCCTTGAATTTCTCTAAAGGAAATGAGATCTCAGAGTCAGAACCCCGCCTTCGCCACCGAGGGCAGGGGCAGGAAGAGGCACGATCCCCGCCGGACGAGGTTGTCCAGACCTCGTCCAGATAGCACCTGCGGCCATGGAGTCACATGGATGGGCCTTAGAGCCCCAGCCCCCCCAGTTGAGACAGAGAGAACAGATGGGGTTTACCTCCAAAGAAAGCCCAGGGCCTACGAGCCGGGTGAGGTGGCCCACACCTGTAATCCCAGCACTTTGGGAGGCCAAGGCAGGTGGATCACTTGGGGTCAGCTGTTCAAGACTAGCCTGGCCAACAGAATGAAACCCCGTCTCTACCAAAAATACAAAAATTAGCCAGGCGTGGTGGCGGATGCCTGTAATCCCAGCTACTCAGGAGACTGAGGCAGGAGAATCACTTGAACCTGGGAGGTAGAGGTTGCAGCGAGCCGAGATCATACCACTGCACTCCAGCCTGGTGACACAGGGCAAGACTCTGTCTCAAAAAGAATGAAACAAAAAGCAGAGAAAGCCCAGGGCCTCCAGGGTAGGCCTCCCAGTGTGTTCCATACCAACTCCTTAATTCTGGCACTTGCCACGCAGACAGGCACAGGTCTGAGGACATCTCAATCCCACCAGGAAACAGATGGGTGACTACAGCACACGGTGACCAATAAAAATCAGACACCTGACAACTGCCACAAAAACACAAACCTTACATCAAGAAAGACTCAAGTGCGCCAGTGACTGCATCCAAGATTAGGCGCTCACAGTCCCCTCGGACTCACTCCCCGCACCCATCCTCAACTAACAACATTGAAACCAAACCCAGCGTGCCCTTGGTTTAGTGCAGAGTCCCTCAGCCTTGCTTCTGCCAACGTTTGGGTCCGGACCGTTCTTTGTGGGGTGTGATCCCGTCCATCCTAGATGGTGTGGCAGCATCACTGGCCTCTCCCCAGTACATTCCAGGGACAATCCTTTCAATAATGGGACAATCCAAAAACGCTCCAAACACTGGAGAGTGTCCTGAGGGGTAAATCACACAC
>NW_012109826.1:0-2222 GCF_000951045.1 Mandrillus leucophaeus | reverse complement strand
ATTACAGGCATGTGCCACCACACCTGCCTAATTTTTGTATTTTTGGTAGAGATGGAGTTTCACCATGATGTCCAGGCTGGTCTTGAACTCCTGTCCTCAGGTGATAAGCCCACCCTGGCCTCCCAAAGTGCTGGGATTACAGGCATGAGCTTCTGTGCCCAGCTAGATCCTTTCTTTATTATTTCGTCATTCTTTCCTTCACCTGGCTTTTTTAAAGAGTTAAATATAGCTATTAGCTGTCTGAAGTTTTTTTTTTTTTTTTAATGGGGTCACCATACTATAAAGCTTTAAGTACGAATACAACACAGTTGTAAATCATTTCAAATCTTAACCCTTCACATTTATTTTTTCTTGAGAGATATTTGTTATTTACTGAGGTAAGTGCCAGCTTCATTTCAGCAGATAGAGATGAACAATTTAGTATCTTAAAATGTCTGCATACACTGCTAGAAAAATTTCACAGCCGGCTGGCCAGGGTGTCTCACACCTGTAATCTCAGTACTTTGAAAGGCCACGGTGGGAGGACTGCTTGAGCACAGGAGTTTGACACCAGCCTGGGCAACATAGTGAGACCCTGTCTCTACCAAAAAATCAAAAGAATTAGCCGGGTGTGGTGGTGCATTCCTGTAGTCTCAGCTACTATGAAGGTTGAGGTGGGAGGATTGCTCGAGCCCAGGAGGTTGAGCTATAATGAGCCATGTCCCTGCCACTGCATTCCAGCCTGGGTGACAGAGCAAGACCCTGTCTCAAAAAAAAAAAAATTCAAACCCTTGAATTAAAAATCAATCCTGGCTGGGCGCAGTGGCTCACGCCTGTAATCCCAGCACTTTGGGAGGCCGAGGCAGGTGGATCACAAGGTCAGGAGATTGAGACTATCCTGGCTGACACAGTGAAACCCTATCTCTACCAAAAATACCAAAAAAATTAGCCGGGCGTGGTGGCGGACGCCTGTAGTCCCAGCTACTCGGGAGGCTGAGGCAGGAGAATGGCGTGAACCTGGGAGGCGGAGCTTGCAGTGAGCTGAGATCGCGCCACTGCACTCCAGCCTGGGCGACAGAGCGAGACTCCATCTCAAAAAAGAAAAAAAAAAAGTCTTGCTCTGTCGCCAGTCCAAAGTGCAGTGGTGCGATCTCAGCTCACTGCAACCTCTGCCTCCTAGGTTCAAGTGATTCTCCTGCCTCAGCCTCCTGAGTAGCTGGGATTACAGGCATGTGCAGCTACGCCTGGCTAATTTTGTATTTTTAGTAGAGACGAGGTTTCTCTATGTTAGTCAGGCTGGTCTCGAACTCCCGACCTCAGGGGATCCACCCACCTTGGCCTCCCAAAGTGTTGGGATTACAGGCGTGAGCCACCACGCCTGGCCTTTTTTTTTTTTTTTGAAAAAAGTCTTGCTCTGTCGCCAGTCCAAAGTGCAGTGGTGCGATCTCAGCTCACTGCAACCTCTGCCTCCTAGGTTCAAGTGATTCTCCTGCCTCAGCCTCCTGAGTAGCTGGGATTACAGGCTCCCACCACCACACTCAGCTAATTTTTGTATTTTTAGTAGAGACGGGGTTTCACCATGTTGGCCAGGATGGTCTCCATCTCTTGACCTTGTGATCTGCCCACCTTGGCCTCCCAAAGTGCTGGGATTACAGGTGTGAGCCACTGCGCCTGGCCTAAAAACTATTTTTTAAAAAAGAAAAATAGCTACGAAATTTAAAGAGCAGGTAAAATGTACAACTAATATAAACCAGCTAGTGATCTATGGCTTTTTTGTTTTTTTGACAGGGTCTTGCTCTGTCTCCCAGGCTGGAGTGCGGTGGTGTGGTCATAGCTCACCGCAGCGTCCAACTCCTAGGCTCAAGTGATCCTCCTGCCTCAGGCTCCTGAGTAGCTCGGACAACAGGGGTGCACCACCACACCTGGGTACTTTTAAAATTTTTGGTAGAGAAGGGATCTCACTCTGTTGCCCAAGCTGGTGTCGAACTCTTGGTCTTAAGCAGCCCTCCCACGTCAGCCTCCCAAAGTGTTGGGATTTCAGGTGTGAGCCACGGTGCCCAGCCTGTCACTTTTAAACTTAGAAAATAGTTGCAAGAACAGCAAATAAACAAAAATTGCTTACGTATCTTTCATGCAGAGACTTGCATTCAAGTTCTGCCCATCGTTTTGGTGACAGATGTCCTTTATTGCAAGAGTGTAATCCAGGATCACCTTTCCACCCAGTTTCCTTGCCTCTCTAATAC
>NW_012109825.1:0-1125 GCF_000951045.1 Mandrillus leucophaeus | reverse complement strand
AAAAATCACACACATTGGCTGGGCGCGGTGGCTCACGCCTGTAATCCCAGCACTTTGGGAGGCCGAGACGGGCGGATCACCAGGTCAGGAGATCAAGACCATCCTGGCTAACACAGTGAAACCCCATCTCTACTAAAAATACAAAAAATTAGCCGGGCGTGGTGGTGGGCACCTGTAGTCCCAGCTACTTGGGAAACTGAGGCAGGAGAATGGCGTGAACCTGGGAGGCGGAGCTTGTAGTGAGCTGAAATCCAGCCACTGCACTCCAGCCTCGGAGACAGCGAGACTCCGTCTCAAAAAAAAAAAAAAAAAAAATTCAATGATTCTCCTTTCCACCATTATAGCTGTTAAAAATGTTACATATTTTTCAATTTTAATTTAAAAAGTTACATGTTTAGGCCAGGCACGTGTCTGACACCTGTAGTCTTAATATTTTGGGAGGTTGAAGTAGAATCACTTCAGTCCAGGAGCTAAAGACCAGCCTGGGCAACAAAATGAGACCTCATCTCTACAAAAACTTTAAAAATTAGCTGGGCACAGTGGCATGCACCTGTAGTCCCAGCTACTCAGGAAGGCTGAGGCAAGAGAATCCCTTAAGCCCAGGAGTTTGAGGCTTCAGTGAGCTATGATACCACCACTGCACTCCAGCCTGGGGACAGAGATCTTGCCTCAAAATAAAAAAATAAAATAAAAAGTGACATGTTTAAACTCTGTGCCCTATGATAATGTAGGTTGTGATATCATGCTTATAATCAGTGTGATTACACAACACACACTACCCCTATGACTTAACACATAACCAACCAATCTCACAGAGGATACAAGTCTCTCAAAGGAGGAAACTCTTGGTCTCCCTTCCAACGCTGATATAATTGGTCAAAATGTTTAACATAAACAAAGAAATTTGGGTGGGTGAGGGCACCAAGCACCAAAGATAGAAACAAATGGCTCTCACCTTTGCATAATACCCACACTCAATAGTACCCAGAGCACACCTACCTGCCCTCGGGCTTTCTCTATAACAGAACCACAAAAATTTACAACGGCCCTTTCCTCTCTGCCAAACCTTCTAGCTCTTTTTTGAAAGCTTTACAATTAGTGGTTGAGCACGGTGGCTCACACCTG
>NW_012109824.1:0-1826 GCF_000951045.1 Mandrillus leucophaeus | reverse complement strand
TTTTTTTTGAGACAAGATCTCTGTCACCCAGGCTGGAGTGCAATGGTGTGATCTTGGCTCACTGCAACCTCCACTTCCTGGGTTCAAGCGATTCTCCTGCCTCAGCCTTTTGACTAGCTGGGACTACAAGTACCCGCCACCACGCCTGGCTGATTTTGTATTTTTAATAGAGACAGGGTTTCACCATGTTGGCCAGACTGGTCTCGAACTCCTGACCTCAAGTGGTCCGCCTGCCTCAGCCTCTCAAAATGCTGGGATTATAGGTGTGAGCCACCGCGCCCTGCCTTATCAGTGAATCTTCTATCATAAACACCTATCACAAATCCATATCTTCTTCTTCATCCCCACTGCTACTAACCTAGTTGTCTAAGCCAAAGGTACTCAGTTGGATTTATGGAGATGACTCTTTAAATGTGTTTAATTATGTTGATTGATTTTTGAATCACAAACTGATTTTGTTTTCCTGGAATGAACCCTGCTTAGGGTTCATTATTATTGTTTTCATATGTTGCTGGATTTGGCGTGCTAGTATTTTGTTGAAGGTTTTTTTTTTTGTCTGCAAACATAAGAGATACTGGTCTGTAATTTTCTTTGTCAGGCTTTGCTGTGGGTTTATGCTGACCCCATAACTAAGTTAGAAGTGTTTCTTTTGTCTCTAATTTCTGAACATTTTTGGATAATATTATTTCTTCTTTAAATATTGGATAGACTTCACCAGTGAAACCATCTAGTCCTGGAGTTTTCTTTGTAAAGGGACTTTTTAATTAGTGGATTACAGTACTTAAGCAGACACGGGGAAATTAAGAGTTTTAATTTCATCTTAAGTCAGCTTGGATAAGTTGACTCTTTTTGCAATAAATTTGTCCACTTCATCCAACTTGTCAAATGTGTTGGCATAAAATTGCCATTATCCATTGTCTATAGAATCTATGGTATATCTTGCTTTCATTCTTGACATCGAAATTTGGGTTTGTCTCTTTTAAAAAAAAAAATGTTCTTGCTAGGGATGAATCAATTTCATTGATCTTTTTAAGGAATTAATTTTTGGCTTTGTTAATTTTCTCTGTTATTTGTTGTCTTCTCTATAGATTTATGCTTTTATCTTTATTGCTTTCTTTCTTGTTTGGGTTTAATATAATCATATCTTTCTGGCTTCTTAACGTGAAAATTTATGTCATTGGTTTAACACATTTACTTATTTTTTGAGAATCCATAGACCATTTATTAAGATAAATCTTATTTGATGCCACAGACAAGTCTTGATACATTTAAAAGGATTAAAACCACACAAAGTATGTTCTCTGACTATAAGGGATTTAATTAGAAATCGATAACAGAAAGATACGTAGAAAATATCCAATGATTTGCAAATTAAACAATACTTTTTATTTTTTTACTATATACATTTAAAGTTGTGCATTTCTCCTAAACATAGCTTCAAGCTCCAAATACATTTTAGAATGTCATATTTTTATTATAATTCAGTTTAAATATATTCTAAGTTCCTTTATCATTTTCTATTTTGCACACTTGGATTATTTCAAAATACATTATTTAATTTCAATATCTATCACAGTGGTTTTTGTAACTGGAAAAGTTACAAAAATCCAAATTTCTTATGAGATGGTATTGTTTACTCATAAAAACTCAGCCCATTAAAAATGATGTGGCATATGAAATAAGATAACATATAAACAACATTTTATTTATTTTTTTACTTCTTTGTAAAATCCAATTTTAAACATTTTATTAAAAGCAAAAAAATTTATGATATAGCATTAAAATATTTCATTTTGGGCTGGGTGCGGTGACTCACACTTGTAATC
>NW_012109823.1:0-1100 GCF_000951045.1 Mandrillus leucophaeus | reverse complement strand
GGCGGAGCTTGCAGTGAGCTAAAGTCCGGCCACTGCACTCCAGCCTGGACGATAGAGCGAGACTCCATCCCAAAAAAAAAAAAAAAAAAAAAAAAGAAGTATCAAGGTCAGTCAGGCTTCTGGTTCCAGAAGGGTTAAGTCATAAGCACCCCCTCCATCCCCACAGCTCCCCCCCCAGGAACCAGTGGTGACAGCTGAGGCCATGTGAGTAGGATCCTGAATGAGGCTTTATCTCTGGCTGTTCGTCCCATCGTCCACCGTGGCACCAGCTCCCTCAGCCAGCCGGGATGGGACCAGCGACTGAGAGAGCCAGAGGCAGAGAGGTCAGGGCCTGGGTGAGGGGATTCCCTGGAGGGTTTTGGGGGGTACTGTATGGGCAGGATACTCTCCTGGCTTCATTGGAGAGCCATTTCCAAGGGACAGTGCTGCAGAGGGGGCTTTCCCAGGGGAGATTCGGGGGGACACCGGGGTGGATTCTCAGGGGTCATCCCCAAGGCTCCCCAGGTGGGACCATGGGGGATAGGTGGGCTGGGAGGGTAAGACTGTGATTCTTCCCCTACAGGTGAGGGTGACTATATCCTGGACTGTGAGAGGAATGGGACTCTGGGCCTGTAGCTGCCAAGCAGGTGGCGGGTGCTCCAGGCTGTGATCTGCACCCTCTGACCCCTGACGTTGACCTACCCTGACCCCTGCCTGACCAAGCCATGTCTGAACAGGAGGCTCAAGCCCCAAGGGGCCGGGGGCTGCCCCCAGACATGCTGGCAGAGCAGGTGGAGCTGTGGTGGTCCCAGCAGCCACGGCGCTCGGCGCTCTGCTTTGTCGTGGCAGTGGGCCTCGTGGCAGGCTGTGGCGCGGGCGGCGTGGCACTGCTGTCAACCACCAGCAGCCGCTCAGGTGAATGGCGGCTAGCAACAGGCACTGTGCTCTGTCTGCTGGCTCTGCTGGTTCTGGTGAAACAGCTGATGAGCTCGGCCGTGCAGGACATGAACTGCATCCGCCAGGCCCACCATGTGGCCCTCCTGCGCAGTGGTGGAGGGGCCGATGCCCTCGTGGTGCTGCTCAGTGGCCTCGTGCTGCTGGTGACCGGCCTGACCCTGGCC
>NW_012109822.1:0-1826 GCF_000951045.1 Mandrillus leucophaeus | reverse complement strand
GGTACCCCAAAATGGAGTTGTCAGATCATATAGTAATTGTGTTTTTAATTTTGGGGGGGAGACCTTAACACTATTTTCCATAGGTGTTGCACAATGTTGCATTTCCAGCAACAACATATCAGGGTTCTAATTTCTTCACATTTTCTCCATCATTTGCTGGCCTTTGTTTTTTTTTTTTTTCCTTTTCTTTTGTTTTTGATAATAGCCAGCTTAGCATGTGTAAGGTGTTATCTCATTGTGGTTTTGATTTGCGGGGGATTTCTTTTAAGATTACTCTATTTTTGGTGCTGTCCAATGCAGTTTTTATCAATCATTTGGGTGAAGATATTAATGAGATGAGAATCAAATATGTGGAGAAATAGCTCAAATTCAGAATCTCAAAAGATCATGAGAATCCAGAATGTTGGGCTGAAACTATCAAAATGAAATTTAATGGAGATAAATGTAAAGATCTACAATTTATTTCTCAAACACAACCCTTCAAGTAAAAGTAGCAGTTATAAAAATGTTCTGAGTATTTGAATTGACTATAGACAGTAGTGATGATGTAGTTAAGTGACACGAATATGAAGAACTCAAGAACATCAGAGTTACTTGAAGCCCAGAACAACATGGGGAAAGTGTCGTAGGGTTACCAGTTTGCTTTATAATATTACAAATGGATGTAGTTTAACTTTACTTCTTCCTGCTGGTCTTGCTGTCTCTGTATTTCCATATTAGAGTTGAGTGGGAAACTGGCATAAGAATCAGGAGAAGTGAGGAAACTGCATCTAAGCTCAAGAAAAGAGTGAGAAAACATGGCTACTTTTATTATGTAGGGAATATATGCCATATATTAATAACATTTGTGTTCTTTGATTTGGACCTTAAATCTCATGATTATTAGAATGTGTAGCATTATGTAAACAAATGATGTTCGTTTTTATAATCAAGATTTTGACTTAATCTGTGTTGTATTCGCAGTTCTGGTTTGAAGGATTAAAAATAAAAATGTACTAAAAGTTTACAAAATCTAACATTTTATATAAAATGTAAATTTAAATAAAAATATTTTTTAAAGTTATTTTTAATTCGAAAATATTAAAATACAACTAAAAAGCAAAATTAATGCCACCATTTCAACCAAAATTATGTAACATTTAAATGTGTTATATTTAGTTTTAGTTTTTAATTTTTAATTTTTGTGGGTACATAGTAGGTGTATATATTTATGGAGTATATGAGATGTTTTGATGCAGGCATGCAATGTGAAATAAGCACCTCATGGAGAATGGGGTCCTCATGCTCTGAAGTATTTATTCTTTGTGTTACAAACACTCCAATTACACTTTTAGATATTTTTAAATAAATTATTATTGACTACAGTCGCCTGTTGTGCTATCAAACAGTAGGTCTTACCCATTCTTTCTTACTTTTTTGTTCCCATTAACCACCCTCATCTCTCCCCCAACCCCCCAATACTATTCCAAGCTTCTGGTAGCCATCCTTCTACTCTCTATGACCATGAGTTCATTTGTTTCAAGTTTTTTGTTTGTTTGTTTGTTTCAATCACTATTATCAAAATATATCTTTTAAAATTTTTTATTTTTTATTTCAATAGGTTTCTGGGGAAGAGCTGGTGTTTGGTTACATGAATAAATTCTTTAGTAGTGATTTCTGAGATTTTGGTGCACCTATCACCTGAACAGTGTACACTGTACTCAATGTGTAGTCGTTTATCTCTCACCGTCCCCGCACCCTTTCTCCCAAGTCCTCAAAGTCCAATGTATCATTCTTATCCCTTTATGTCCTCATAGCTTAGCTCCCAAATATGAGTGAGAATATAC
>NW_012109821.1:0-1875 GCF_000951045.1 Mandrillus leucophaeus | reverse complement strand
AGTGAAGGAGGGAAGGAAAGAAGGCAAGGCTGGAAGGAGGAAGAAAGGGAGGAAGAAGCAAGGAAGGGAGGGAAGGAAGAAATAAAGGAAGGGAGGAGGGAAGGAACGAAGGAAGCAAGGAAGATAAGGAAGGAGAGAGGGAGGGAGGGAGGGAAGAAAGGAAGGAAGGAAGAAATGAAAGAAGGAAGGAGGGAAGAAAGGAGGAAAGGAAGTAAGACAGGAGCAGACACAGGGTCTTTTGGACAGGGTAGCTGATGGGCTCGTTGGGAGACCCTGCTTGTGAGGACTCCTGGGGCCAGGGCGATTCACCTGCACCTGGCTGCGGGCATGCCAGGTGGCTGTAGACGTAGGGCTGGGGCTGCTCTCATCATCCCAGCTTTTCACCTTTGAGGTTTTAATTGGAAAAGAGATGTCACCAGCCTGTGAGTGCGTTACAAGGGCAGGTGCAGGGGAGGCTGATGACTGAGAGGACAGCAACAAGGACAGGGTGGCAGAGAGCCCAACATGGGGCAATGGGTGAGGAGGTACAAGGAGGGTGACCTTGCTGTCAGCCTCCAGGTACTGGGGCTGGTAATGGGGGACATTACACTGGGAGAAGAGAAGACTTAGGGATGAAGCTGCCTCGTGTCTGTGTTTTGGGGACCTTGCTGGAGCAAGCACCAATTCATGCTTTGAGGATCTGAGCGAGGAGCCCCAACTCCTCCCTGGCACGCCCTTCTTCACTCTCTCTCCATAGTCTCCATGGACAAGCTGGGGGCAGCTGCCATCCCTGCCTCATGGAATAACAACTGTCCCTTCTCGGTGCTCCTTAGGCTCAGCCAGGGCCTCTTCATTCCTGCTGTTGTTTGGTCCAGAGGGGCCCTTGGGGCTGCTCAGCTGGTGCCCGTTGCCTGCAAGGACACAGTTACCATTATCAGTGCCTGGTAGAGAGTTGGTGCTTGAAAAATATTTGTAGAGCGAGGGTAGAAGGGGATGAATGAGGAAGGGAGACCCTCTCCCTCTTAACCCTCAGTTTGCAGAAACTCATAATTCTCTAAAACCCTCTTTGTCAGAGGCATTTGAACCAGAGCAACTCCATCTTGAATAGGGGCTGGGTAAAATGAGGCCGAGACCTACTTGGCTGTATTCCCAATGTTTAAGGCATTCTAAGTCACAGGATGAGATAGGAGGTCGGCACAAGATACAGGTTATAAAGAACTTGCTGATAAAACAGATTGCAGTAAAGAAGCTGGCTAAAACCCACCAAAACAAAGATGGCCACTGAGAGTGACCGCTGGTCCTCCTCACTGCTACACTCCCACCAGTGCCATGACAGTTTACAGATGCCATGGCAATGTCAGGAAGTTACCCTATATGGTCTAAAAAGGGGAGGGATAAATAATCCACCCCTTGTCTAGCATACCATCAAGAAATAACCACAAAAATAGTTAACCAGGCCGGGTGTGGTGGCTCAGGCCTGTAATCCCAGCACTTTGGGAGGTCGTGGTGGGTGGATCATGAGGTCAGGAGTTCAAGACCAGCCTGGCCAAGATGGTGAAAACCCATCTCTACTAAAAATACAAAAATTAGCCGGGCATGGTGGCAGATGCCTGTAATCCCAGCTATTCAGGAGGCTGAGGCAGAGAATTGCTTGAGCCTGGGAGGTGGAGACTGCAGTGAGCCAAGATCGCGCCACTGCACCCCAACCTGGGTGACAGAGTGAGACTCTGTCTCAAAAAAAAAAAAAAAAAAAAGTTAACCAGCAGCCCTCCAGGCTGCTCTGCCCATGGAGTAGCCATTCTTTCATTCCTTTCCTTTCCTAATGAATAAACTTGCTTTCACTTTACTCTATGGACTTGCCCAGAATTCTTTTTTGTGTGAAATCCAAGGACCCTC
>NW_012109820.1:862930-923314 GCF_000951045.1 Mandrillus leucophaeus | reverse complement strand
CAGATTGTCAAGAGACCAGAAGAGATGTGACAACTGAATGCAATATAGAATTCCAGATTACATCTTGAAACAGAAAAAAAAAAAAAAAAAAAAAAGACATTAGTGGGAAAACCAGTGAAATCCAAAATAAAGTTTCTGATTTAGTTAATACCATTGCGCCAATATTAACTTCTTAGTTTTGATCATTGTGTTGTGGTTATGCAAAATATTAACTTTAGGGAAAGCTACATGAGAGGTGTAAGAAAACTCTATATTCATGCAACTTTTTGGTGAGTCTAAAATTATTTGTAAATAAAAAATTTAATAAATAATTAAAAGAGAATAATGGGAAATACATCAGTCACTGGTCCATAGGAATGATGGAATTCTGATTGGACAGGTCTTTGAAAATTCCCTGCTCTGGTAGCTGAGGAAGTTCCTTAGTTGACACTAGTTCTGCTCCCTAGAAGGAACTCTTGATCATTGTCCTTCATCCCCAGTGACATTGCTAAGTTTTTGTTACTTCATTATCCTTCAAGACTATATCTAAAGTAGGTAGTGGGAATCATGTTCTGTTAGCAACTGTACAACTTTCATATCATACTTTCTGCTTATACAATTTTGATGTCCTGTATATTGGTTAAAGCTTAAGCAATTTTTTCTTTGAAAATATAATTCCCTCAAAAAATTCATAGACTTAAGATAATTTTGCTCATAGTTAGTCCCATGTGTTAGCAACCTAACTAAAGTTCTTTTGTGGGCATAGCTCCAGTTCTTGCTTCATTTCATTATTTACTTTAATGGCAGCTTTCTTTCTTACTTTAATGGCAGTTACTTTTAGGTCTTCTGAACTAAGAGGACTGGTTTGGAAGGCCACACCCTTGGTCTGTTCTTTGCCTACCGAGACTGTTTCTCCCTGAGGATCTTAATGGTTTTTTGTTGTTGTTGTTGTTTTGTTTTTTAATTCTTCTTCAAGGTTATATGTAACAACTATCTTCTTTTTTGTTTAAGGTATAGGACTTAACTTTTCCAAACATAAGAGAGTCTAAATTTCTGGAGACTATTTTTCTGAGTTTGTATCTGTTTTGAAACATTTTTCTAAAGCAGCAAGGAGCTCAAAAAATACAGTAATGTAGCTATATCTAGTTGTTTCTCTTTACCCTATAGTCTCAGTGAGTGCAGGGTATATAATTTGTTGCAGGCCACAGTTTACCAGATGTTTTGTTATAGCATTATAAAGGTCATACACATTCTAGCATGTTGAAGCCACCTGCTGCCTCACCACTATGCAGATGGCATATATATATTGACTTAGTTAGGAAAAGCCCCAGTTCTAGCATCAACTGTTAGAAAGAAACACTTTAGACAAATTAAATTTAGCAGAGTTTATTTGCACAAAGAAGAATTCATGAATCAGGCTGCACCCTGAAACAGGAAAGGTTCAGAAATATCCACCCAGCAATATGGGCAGATAGTATTTACAAACAGAAAGAGAAAGTGGCGTACAGAACCAGCTTGATTGGCTACAGGTGGGCATTTGCCTCATGTGAACATGGTCTGATCAGTTGGCAGTCTGTGATTGACTGAAACTCAGCTACTGCGATTGGCTGGGATTCAACTATTTACTATAATATACTGTTAGGTTAGTTTGCAGCTTATTTATTTACATACTAAGTTAGGTTGCAGTTTGTTACACAGGAACTCAAAGTAAAGACACATCTTTGGGCCAAATTTAATTTAATTTGACACAATATCTGAATTAACTAAAATATAGCTAGGCAAACAATACAATGGCTTAACGACAAAAGAGCCTTAACAATACCTTCCCTTAAAGAATAGTTATGTTCATTTCTCTCCCACAAAACAGACCAGACATGAGGTTTGCTCTGCTCTGCATCTTTCTTATTTCTCTACCATTCCATAGTAAGTTGTTCCTGGCTATATGACGAAAGTTGGGGGAAGAGCATTGGCGAGTACATGTGCAACATGGTAAGGATATGGCCTGGAAATGGCATATGTCATTTGTGAAGATTTAGTCATGTAGTCACATCTTGGTACAATGGAGTTTGGAAATACAGCTTTTCGATGGGTGGCCACATTCCCAGCTGCTAGTCTAATTCTGTGGAAGAAGGAGAGAATGGATTTTGGTGACACTTAGTCTCCATCCGCTCTCCTCTTGGATTATCTATCACCACACTTTCCTGGATTCCCTTTCACCTTCTTGACCTTTTTTCCAGTCTCCTTTGCTGACTCCATACTCTATTTAACCTCTAAATGCTTTTTAGGGATCAGTGTCAAAGGGACCAGTCTCTAGGTCTCTCCTCTTCTCTAGCAATACTCTCCCCTGATTATCCCAACTCATTCTGTGGTTTTTAAGTAACATAAAAATGTCAAATCCTAAATCCCTTTCTCTAGCTTTGTTCCTTCTACAATACTCAAAATTTCTATATACAATGGCTCTCTCGCAACCAACTACCAGAGATCTCAGCTTGGCAATCCGAACTCATCATGGACAAAACTAAACTCTGTTTTATCCCTACAAAGCTGATTCTCCCCCAGTATTTTGTCCATCCTGATATGTGGTAGCATCATCCAGCCAGTTGTCTGAGCCAAAAAAAAAATCCAGAAGTCATCCTTGGTTCATAAATCCTTCTCTCAATCCCAACATCCAATGGATCAGCAAAGTTTTGTGTATACTACCTTTAAAAGACATGTTGAACCTGTGCATGGTAGGCTAAACGATGACCCCCCTCCTCTGCCCCAGAAAAAAAAGATATCTGTGTTCTAATCACCAGAACCTGTGAATATTGCATGGCAAAGGGACCTTGCGGTTGTGGTTAAGAATCTTGAGATGGGGAGATCATCCTGGATTCTCTGGGTAGGACCAACGTAATACATAAGGTTTCTCATAAGAGGGAGGCAGGAAAATCAGAGTTACACCAGGGAGAGAGACAGAAAAGGGTGATACAGGTGGCAATAGAGGAAGAGAGGAGAAAAGGCTATGTGATGCAGGGACATGGAATGATACAGGTCAAGGAATAAGGTTGACCTCTAGAAGCTAGAAAATGCAAAGAAATGAATTCTCCTTGAGAGCCTCAAGAAGGAACATGAGACTGCTGAGGTTTTGATTTTATCCCAGTAAAACTTCTGACCTACAGAATTCTAAGATAATAAAGTCATAAGATATAGGCCACTAAGTTTGTGGTAATTTGTCACAGCAGCAATAGAGTACTAATACTCTATCCGTGTCTCTCTATCTCCACTGCTGCTACCATAATTGAGGGCCAGCTGCAAGCACAAACTGTCTGAATTTGAATTCCTGTTCTGCTACTTTCCTGCTCTGGGCAAGCCATTCAAGCTTCCTCTGCCTCAGTTACCTCATCTGTCAAATGAAATCATGGTAGAGTCGTTACGAGGACTCAGTGTGTTGCCATATTGAAAGTCCTTGGAATATTACTTGACATACTATAAGTATGTTTAAGTGTTTGCTATCATTATTGTTATAATTTATACCCTGTATCATTTCAATACTCAGCTGGTCTCCCTGCTGCCTCTCTTGCCCATATAATCTCTTATTCACAGAATATTATTCACAGTAAGAATGATATATTTAAAACATAAAATCAAGTAATCTCTTGGATTATAATCCTCCAAGGGCTTCCCACTGTAATGAAATTATATCAAAAATTCTAACCAGAGCCTACAAGGCCTGGTATGATCTAGTCCATGACTTACCACCCAACCTCATGTCAGTCTACTGTCTGTTGCTGACTCGCTTTTCCCAACTACTGTTCATTTGGCTCTCCAAACTCACCACACTTTAAGTGGGCTGTTCCCCTGCCTGGAATACCATTTTCCCATGTCGTCGCTTGACTGACTCCTTTTAGAAATTCATTCAAAGTCTTCTGCTCAGAAAGGCTTTCCCTCCCAATTCAAATGAAAATAGCTGCCTCTACTATTTACTTACTTATTTCATGTATCTTCCATGAAAAGAGCCCGCTGCTGTATCCCTAGTGCTCAGACTGTAACTTGCATATTATAGATAATCAATAAACAGTTGTGAAATGAGTGTTGGTGACATGTGTGAAGAGGCCATTTGTTGAGGTGTCATACTGGTGCATCCCACATATGTTCTGAATCAGATGAGCACAGTTTTAAATCTTTCCTCTCAGCAGAAAGGTTCTGCCTAAAGACAAACTAATTCATCAGCGACGATTATGTAAGTCTGTTTTCTCACATTTTTCTGATTATTTTTCTTAACAAGTGTCACTAGGGACACTTTCCAGAAAACCACTGAAAAGGGACTTTAGCAGTGTGTGAGACCTATATTTAATCTCCCAAACCCACCCTTTCTAAATCTGTTTTTGTTTTGGGGGACAGGAGTTGTGTGTTTATCAGACCGGATTTTGTTCTATTAGCCAGGCTAGAGTGCAGTGGCCCCATCGCGGCTCACTGCAGCCTCAAACTCCCAGGCTCAAGCAACCCTCCAACCTCTGCCTACTGAGTGAGTAGCAGACATGCGCCACCATACTCGGCTAATTTTGTAATTTTTTGTAGAGACGGGGTCTCCCTATATTGCCTTGGCAGACCTTGAACTCCTGGGCTCAAGAGACCCTCCCACCTCAACCTCCCAAAGTGCTGGGATTATAGACATGAGCAAATAATTTTAGGCATGAGCAAATAATTTTAAATTGTTTTGGTTAAAAATGAAAACCTGTGTGTATGATACCTACATGAAGTGAGTCCTGCCTTTAGAGTACAGCATTTCAGAGACCCATTGTTGAAACACCTGGGAACTTGCTTTCTCAGAAGATGCAAAGAAAACTGAGATCCAACCGCAGAAGAAAGGCAAGCCTCACATCGTCCATAGAATAGCTCCTAGGAAGTCCCCACATAGTGTTGGGCTCGTGTGTGTGGCCACCAGTTTGCACAACTCTGCATCCTGTTCTTTTATGTTTATTTTTTCTCTCATCTCAGCATAAGGCTATGCACAAATCGTAAAGAAAGTTTTTCTCAGTCCTCATCTATCTAAATTCTTTCCAGCATCTTCCCTTAAAATATGAGATACTGCATGGGCCTAAGTTCCATTTTCATAGGGATGGGGTTTTCTGATTCTTTCAACATAGATCTCATTAGTTAATTTAGAGTGTAAGCTAAAAAAAAAAAAAAGTTTATAACCACTCTGCGATCATTTTAAAAATGTGAAAAGATGTAGCATGCGGTTTAGGGTTAACAGGAGAAAACAGACGGCTGGATGGTGATTCACTCTTCTTCTCCCTAAAGACACCAACATGTAACCCTGGGGTGGCCTTGTCGACATTGCAAGTGCATACCTGGCATATCATCTGACAGCCTGAGAGTGCCTGCTATTACTCAGAAGAAAAGATGGTGTATCTGATAGTCTGAAAAGAACAAAGACTCCAGTTACTTCATCACTCTTGCTGGAGGGTCTGGAATTAATTGTGTTTCTTTATATCCCATCTAATTTTACAAAATCATACCTCTCCATGGCAGTTTACTAATTTACCACCTCATCTAAGATAAGACTTTGCCAACAGTAATAACATTTAGAAAATGCTATCAGGCCTGTCGAATACAGTCTCCCGTTCCTCCAACCTCACCCCCAGCCCATAGACACACATCTACACAGCTCACTCAGAACTTAAAGCAGGTAGACCCAGCCTCGAAGGACAAAAAACAACCAGAATGATTTGGTACCTCAGAAGTTTACCTTCACAACAAGAATAACTAACTGTATTCAGACACCTCTTTGAGTATCTGCTCCAGTGTCAGTCCAATGGGTAAAGAGAGTAGAAAGAAATAATTGGTCTACACTTCAGAAAGGCATTTTAGTATATTTCCCTTGTACACATTTGTTGTGTGCTTATCGTATAAAGATCACTGTATGGATTACCTCCCCTCAGATTTGATGGGCAGGGAGCAAAGCAGGGAAATTGCAAATTTTGAAATGAGCATGGAAATATCAAGCCTGAAGATTCTAAATGGAACATTTGGTGTTATGGTGTTTGGGGAATAGAAAATGACTGGGAGGTTGGATATTCAATTCAGTTGCATAGTCAATTTCACCAAATTCTACTCTGGCCTAAGGATGAGTAAGCAGGCTTGGTACACAAATATCTTCTAAATTTAACATGGGAATATGGCATATACATGGGGACTTAGACAAGGGGTGATAGGGCAAAGGTAACCAAATATTAATAAGTGTTTCCCACTAGTCTAGTTTCTCTAGGCCATCAAGCAGTACATCCCTGATCTTTAAGCATGATATGGTGTGTATGTGTGAATTGTGTGTGAGTGTGTGTGTGCTTGTGTGAGTGTGGGTGGGGTACAAACTAAAGCAAAAGCATGTATGTTTCCCTTCTGGCTCAGATTGCATTCATAGATATAATTATTTGTTTAACATAGTCACACCATATCATATTACATTCTATGATTTATTAGCAAAAGCATGCTCTTTAAACTTCATTTTCCCAAGCAGTGATAATTTCTTGACATGTTTCATTACTGGGAAATGACATAGACATTTGTTATATTCTCAGATGATAAAATATTACCCTGCTCACATACCTTCATGGAATATTAAACAAAATGAATGCCATTCCCTTTCTGTGTTTATCATATCATATTAAAAGTGAAGACGTAACCCTTATGTTTTCTTTCCTGATAGACGAGACATTGGAAAGAATGAGTTTAGTTTACCCTTCTTTCCAACTGGCTTTACTTAGCTATTTGCAAAGCCTCCAATAACGCTGTTAGAGTATCATTTCAATCATCCAGCTTTTCAAAGGCCATTCCCAATATACCTTTCTTTCAAATCATCATGAAGAATAAAAATCCGAAATTTCCCCTATAAATGCGTTTCTTGTCTTAACCCCAGATTCAGTTAGTTTCAGGCAATGATGGAAATAGCAAAGATTGGGGAGTGATCCAATGTAAGGATTACACAATTCTTCATAGAAACTGGTTGTAGACCAACTTTATGAATACGTTGTAAACATTTATCAGCCCACATACTGGATCTTTCCATATGCATATAAAGACCATATGAAATATACATTCTTTACCACTAACATATCAAAAAATGTTATCTAGTGTGAGTAAGAGATTATGTACTCACAGGGTGGTATATGCACACCCATAACCACACAGATACACACATTTATTATAGAAAGAGTTTTAAAATACTATAGACTTTCTGTAGAAAGCAGTTCATCATGGAGAATAATAAATTTTTTTGAGTTTCATCAAATGTATTGCATATTAAGAGGGATTTTTCAAGGCTATGCTTAGAGTTGAGTTGAAGTCCTAGACATGTCTAAGTTTTCCTACCTCTCATGGATAGAATCTGCATTAAACTGAGGGGAACTTTGGCAAACACCAAACATTTTAGATAAGGAAAATCTGTGCATTTTTTGACATGACTATGGAAAAATAGCCTAAACATCTAAAACAACCTCAAGCTGAAGTTCAGATAGTCTAAGTTCTATACTTAACCTTTATTACTACCTTGTTTGAATTCAGGCCAGTAAATTAATTATTCTATACATTAATTTTCCAGGAGTTCCCAGGGGAGAATAAATTTGCAGTATCTACTTTTAAAGTAGTTGAGAGAACAAAATAAAACTGTATAATCAGTGCAGCTCTCTGCTGAAGGTGAGAACCTACACAGTTCACAGGGTTTGCTCAATAGAAGGGCCATAGCTTAATGCTTAGTTGTCACTGACTTGAAATTCATAATAATTTTACCTTTGAACTTGTGCTTGGTCCGTGAAGTCCAATGAGACAATGAAGCATGAGCAGAGCAGACGTGATAGCTGTGAACAGGTTGTGTGCAGGCTTGGGTCTTCTGGAATCCTGAGCAATGGGCAGAAACATCAACAGTGGCAGCAGCTGCCATGGCTCAGGGAGAGATTATATGCTCTGCATGGGGGCAGCACCAAGATCATGGCTCGCCCTTCTACCTCCAAAGCCTGTCCTTATAGCATCTGTACCAAAATTAACTCTCTGGTCTGAATACTGGGACAGGAACTGCCTGTACTCAGGCCATAAACTTTGTCAATACATTATTACAAAATCAACTGTGCTCATGGACATTGTACTAAAGCATATCAGAGAGTTCTTAAAATTCTGCAAAGACTTTAGACTCTCTGGTTTTGAAAACTTCTGCAATATTGCAAAGCAAATATCCACAGACTTAGAAACAGTTTAAAGATCATCACATTCAAAAGAAAAAGAACAGTATTCTCATATGAAGCTTTGGATGAACCAATTATTAACAAGGAAGACAATTCTAAGACTAATTTTTCTGCCAAGGGATATATTGTGATGGAATGCATAAACAGTTGTTCTGAATTGTGTACAAATTATGAAGTCATCTTTGGTTTCTTGTATGACTGCCACAAATTGTAGGAAACATTAGGAAAAAAACAATATTTTTAGAGAAATGTTAGAGAAAACAATAAAATAAAATGCTATGGTATATATTCACATGTAAAATTAAATTCAGACTTACAATAAACCAATTTGAATACAGTTAAATCTTTTTAGAAAAGTTTTTTTTGCAAGAATCATCAGTACTTGGCCAGGCACAGTGGGTTATGCCTGTAATTCCAGCACTTTGGGAGGCCGAGGAGGGAGGATCACCTGAGGTCAGAAGTTCAAGACCATCCTGGTCAGCTTGGTGAAACACCATCTCTACTAAAAATAGAAAATTAGCTGGGTGTGGTGGTGGGTGCCTGCAATCCCAGCTACTTCGCAGGCTGAGAAAGAAGAATCGCTTCAACCTGGGAGGCAGAGGTTGCAGTGAGCCGAGGTCGTTCCACTGCACTCCAGCCTGGCAACAAGTTGAGACTCCATCTCAAAAGAATAAAAAGAAGAAGAAGAAGAAGTATTAGTTCTGGATGTGCTAAAAATGTATATTTCAAAATAATGTATCAGAAATTTATCTCAATGTTCTCACAGCCTACAAAATACTACTAGCAGTTTTAGTAAACAGTTGCATCAACAGAAAGGTCCTTTTCAAAATTGAATATTATCGAGAATTATTTGCAACTTTGCATTTGCCAAGAGGACTGACATTGCTTTCAATTATATTAATTGAAAATTAAATTGGTAAAAGTGTAAATTTTGATGACCTAATAAATGAATTTGCAGAAAATTTGGCCAGAAAATTACGTAATTCATTGATATAATATTACTAAATTATTATTTATTTAAAATTATACCAATATATTATTGCGATTTGTAAGTTTATATTGTTACTCATGTATTATTATTATTCCTGTTATGTTTTACAACTAACAAAATGTTTTTAAAGAAAAAGCTTTCTCTTTTAGCACCTTTATAACATTTTTTCCCTAATTTTTTCACAAGGAGCCCTGCATTCTTATTTTGCACAGGACCCTGCAAATTATGTAACCGGCCCTGGATGGAATACAGTTTAGATTTTTGCCAGAAATTTGCTGAATTCTATTTAACCAAAGCAAGGCTCATTTTTCTTTAAACACTTGAAGTATATTAATTTTATGTCCTTTATCTAGTAATTCTGCCTTGTGGACATTTGTTTCTTTGTGTGTTAGATAAAATTTAATTAGTGTGTTAGTGTTCATTCAGCCCGTGTATCTCTGTGACAAGCCTGTGCATCAGGGTTGAAATCTGCCCCTGCAGTGGAAATTTACATTGCCTCAGCCAGGCACTCCAGGATGCTAATAGGCCACCTGAGGTTGGGGTTTTTAAAACCAGGAGGTCATACAAAACTGACTCTAAACCCCTGCAAGGGAATATCTATATTATAAATTCTCAGAGATGTTTTTCTACCAGAACCCAGGCAGAAAAACATAGTTTCCTTATCATCTTTTTGTGAGCATTTTTTTTCCTAGTTCGCACTTTCACAAAACAAAACACCCATTAAACAGCCCACCTCCCCTCCTTGCCCTGACCCAAGGCCTTGCACTGGATTCTGGACCGACCTGAACTAAATGTCCAAAACCAGCGTTAGGTTAAGAAATCTTCCGCAAACCCAGGCAGCAGCAGCGGCCTCTGTGTCCCTTCACCACATGGTTTTCATTTTCCATTTTAATGTAGTACCTGATCATTGCAAACTACTCTGTGCATTGGAGATAATGTTGAGGATATTTTATATGCCATTTTTAAGTGTTTTATAGTTACAGTTCACTCCTTCAATCTTCCACTAAATGTTGGAAGACTGTGTGCTGGAAAAACAGTGCAAGGTGCTAAGGATACCTTAACGGATAAGACATAGCTTCTGCCCCCAAGGAGTTCACAGCTTGGGAATATAGAGTTGGAAATATAATTTTAGTAAAATGCGAGAATGCAATCATAGGGTCATGCACAGGATAGTACACAGGTGTGGGATAGTGACAGCTTTTAGCAAACATTCAATGTAACCTGTTTGAGAGGATAAGTTAACCTGGTGTTTGGGGGCAGGAGATAGGACAGTGCTGATCCTGGAGTGGAAAAGGTGATTCCAGACAAAAGGGAAAGCTTGACAGAATAACAGAGGTGAAAAACCACATGGTGGAAATAAGAGCTGACTGATCCAGTGAAACGGCCTTATTCTAACCCTCTTTTACAAAGAACCGTAGTAGAGCTATGAAGATAGAAACTAAAAGACGATTAGGTTCTCCTGATTCAAATACTTCTTAACATAACCTAAAAAGATTTTATTTTTAAGTTACATTTTATTTCTTTAACTTTATTACTTTTTTGAAATTTTATTCACACTAAAACATCCTGAAATAGCATGAACTTTTAACAGCCCAGGCACAAAAACGTACAGCAAATTACATATTGCTTGCAGACTTAAGAACAATGTAGTTCTGATGGAAATTAATCAAACCCCTTCTTTAGAGTGTTAGTGAGCCCCTTACCCAAATTGTCAAGGGAAATATTTCCCCCCCATTTCCTTTTTCTGTTGTCTCAGTACTTTCTCTAATCCAGATTGCTTATACCTACAATTCTCATTGAACCAAGCTGCTCTGATTGTATCTCTCCTAAAGTGGTCAGTCCTCAACCTCTCTGCAACTGTTCAAGGTTTCGGTCTTATATGGGACTTTGGCTTCAACTGCCCCAACATTTGCAACAGAACATCTACTGTCTCGGTAACTAGTAAGCCTGTTCCTGATTTTTATTGCATAATTCCATACAATGTTGAACCGGTAAGTGAAGTCCCTCTCCGATTCAGATGAACTCTATCCTGTGGCTTTATGTCGGAAACTCTCCTTATAGAGTTTCCTATCTAAACCCACTAGAAATGGGTTTCTCTGTAGCATTAGGTGAGAAGAAAACATATTCTGCGCTAAGTCCTTGCCGTGATGCAAATAACCTTTCTTTAAATATGTCCTCCTCACCTCCCTTCACACTATAGATGTTTCATTGAAGAAAAAATTGCTTCTCCTTATGATTAATCTTAGCCCAATGGGCTTGAAATTCTGTTGGCCTTTTGGGGCTCACTGATATTGGGTAACAAGTTGACCTTGAATGGTTATCAGGGGCATATAAATGCAAAGCACTATTATTACATGTAAATTACTATTTCTTTCTGTAAATCTTTCCTCTCCCTTTTCAAAAAACATATTTATATTAAGGTTGAATATTCAAATTTTTTCTGCAGATCTCTGTGAATAGCTTTAAAATACTCAAGTTAGAGCTCACTTCAACTCAATTGAGATTTCACCAACTTTTCATTTTCTAGCAATATGAATGTCAAATTACTTTGTGCTTAAAGATTACATGAACTAATGTACTGTTGGAATGCGAAATTTTCAACTATGAAGATTTGTCTTAATTTCTTTAAAAGGCAATGTATGATGTTTGTAATTTATGTTAAAATATACCATCATAGATCTTATAGTACTATAAGTATGCTATTTAATTTAAGCTTGAGGCCGGGTGCAGTGGCTCACTTCTGTAATCCCAGAACTTTGGGAGGCCGAGGTGGGTGGATCACCTGAGGCCAGGAGTTCGAGACCAGCCTGGCAACATGGTGAAACCCAGTCTCTACTAAAAATATAAAAATTAGCAAGGTGTGGTTCTGCATGCCTGTAATCCCAACTACTCCAGAGGCTGAGGCAGGAGAATTGCTTGAAACTGGGAGGTGGAGGTTGCAGTGAGCAGAGATTGTGCTACTACACCCGAACGTAGGTGACAGAGCAAGACTCTGTCTCAGGAAAAAAAAAAAAAAAAATTAAGCTTCAGCTCTAAAGATAATCACCTCCTCTGACTGAAAATCTGCACACAAGGGAAACCAACTATAATTTTATTAGAAAGGCCACACTAGAAATACAAGCACTTCTATTATTCATATCTAGATCAATCCCTGAAATTTTGATAATTAACATAATAGGCTAGATTCTCCAGTCAGTATTTAGAATGATAACTGTTACAATTGGGCCTTTATTAGCAAAATTTAAATACATTTAAAATATATAGATTTAAAAAATTTTATAAAATTAAAGATATTTAAGATACGTAGATTGAAAACTGGATGAAATACTTTGGATTCACTCCTCACTCTTTGGTGAACAGCCTATAAAAATCCAGCCAGGTCCAAATTAGTCCTTAGGTTTGGTGGTGGGGATAAATTTTTTAAATCAGTAAAATTATGACTCTTTATAATATAAAAAGAACATGTGTCAAAGATTTTATTTGCCTCACTAACTAATGAGGAAACCAGAAAAGAAGTAACAGTTTATTCAGAGAAGACCTCTAAGACCAGACAAACATATAAGCCCATAGGTAATGAATTTTTTAAATAGGTACAAAACTGGTTTCTTCCACTGTAGGGAGGGGAAGTCCATTGAACCTCCACTAGACAGAATTTATTTGCATGTGTATAGATAAAAATTATTTGCCCTACTCTCAGTTCTCTACAGGTTAACTTATATCTACAGAATTGTAAAATAGCTCAGACAATGAAAGGCAGACAGTACATAGAATCAAATAATCACAAAGGTATTCTCTAAACCAGTTGTTCCCAACACTTTTGCACCAGGGACTAGTTTCGTGGAAGACAATTATTCCACAAGATGGCGGGGCGTGGGGGATAGTTTCAGGATAAAACTGTTCTACCTCAGATCATCAGGCACTAGATTCTCGTAAGGAGAATGCAACCTAGATCCCTCACGCGCGCAGTTCACAATAGGGTCTGCGCTCCTATGAGAATCTAGTGACAGGAGGCTGAGCTCAGGAGGTAATGCTTGCTCACTTTCTGCTCACCTCCTGCTGTGCAGCCCATTTTGTAACAGCCCACAGATGGTACCTGCTGGGGGTTGAGGACCCCTGCTCTAAACAATGCATAGTTTTCTACTGAAAACACCTGCTAATCTTTTGGTTCATTTAAAAGTCTTTCACAATTTTACCTTACTATACTACTATATTCAATCACTGATTTAGAAGGATTTCTAAATTACCTCTAAGTTTCTGTTATCTGTTGATGCTAAACAGATAACAGAAGTCTACTTCTAGAATGCTATCTCCTTTTCCTTAGGCTAACTTTTCTTGCAGAATGTTGGTTGGAGCAACTAAAAAAGTAGAGTACTGGAACCACATTGGGCTTACAGAACAGACTGTATTGTGCTTGCCTGCTCATAAAGGGTTGTTTAAAAATGCCTACATCAACAATGAAATTTACCAAAAGCTTGTTTTCATTATAACTTTGTAGCAAGGTTATGGTGGAATAGTAGCCCTTATCAACTTCAAATATTTTGGGCTGTTACCTTTACCTATCAAAAAGAACCCAAGTTATACATAAACAAATTGACAGGTAGATTTGCAACAGGCAGAAATTACTACCATGATTAGTTCCCCCCTCCCTTTTATCCCATCTGGAAGAAGGTTATTAATTCTGCTTACTAAAAGTCAGAAGTAGCATTTATAAAAGATTTTGAGTGGGACCTATAATGGGTTTTAACATCTGTGAGCACCCATCTGGCTGTTAATATTTCGCTCCTACTTCACATTTTGTCTAGTCCTAGTGTGGTATACACACAACCTGCTCAACCTGAAGTCAAAGGAACCAGAAAACACAATTTTTATTCTTTACCTATTCCTGGCCCACTCCTCCAACCCCAGATCTCTCTATCTTGATGACAACCTCCCTTTATTTAGTCTTTGAGGAAGGTGGCAGTGGGAAGAGGAGGGAGGTAGGTGAGGAGCCTCAAGCTCAGCATCTCTGAGTCAATATTTTGTGCTCTTTTTAAGTAAGACTATATCACTGGACTATAAAATACTTTGGCAGTAACTACATCAAGATGTAAACACGTATGACTGGTGAGTAAGTACACTCAGCTTACCCAGCTTGGTTATAGAATTAGAATTTCCATACACCTCCAAATGAACCCTTGAAAGCAGGCTTCAGTGAAAAGGAGGTAAAACAAAGACTACAACATATGGTTTATCTTTTCAGTAATTACATTTTCAAATGTAATCTTATACACTTTTTCCTCTTAAATAAAGTCTTGTTTAAAACCAAATGTTTCTCTGTTAACACAGAGTAGGCAAATGAGAGTCCACACGCGGATATTGAGATATTCAGTGGTTTCACGGTTTTGAAAAGTTTGAATTAACATGCTGTACTTGTGGCCTCCTGGAGAATAAGGCTGTGCAAAGGGAAAAGTGGTTAAGAATTGGGCTTGTGTCTTCCACATGGACAAGCTTTTTCAGGCCACACTCAGTTGCAGAATCAGCATTTTCTTCAGAGGAGAGGGCAACTGTGCACTGTAACATATCCCACATGTCCATATCAGAACAGCAAATTTCTTGCTCTGAGAAAAAAAATCTACCTTCAGCTCTCCTCCTAAGTAGAAGGCTTCTACAGAATTCTTTATGTCTCTGAAGTCACTCTAACTGAAAAATGTAGCTGCTTTTAGGTTTTAACAAAGCTAACGTGACCAACCATATTTATGAATGATCGCATCATTTTGAGTCTGTTTTCTATTATTCTGATGATAATATGAAATTACCACACCTTTCCAAATGCCTGAATTTTCTGTTCCTGTGTCAGGAAACATGTTATTCCTTCGTGGGGAAGAAAACTCGCCTTTGCTAATATAACTTCGTAAGAAATCAGACAGCAACAGGACAAAAGTCCGATGGCAGAACAGGGCCTTAGAGATGGGCTCGTGCAGATTAAGTAAGAGGAAGGCAGATGACATTTAGAAGTCAAAGAAGGATGGCAAGTACTATGGTTTTCTTTGCTCAGCCCCTATTTAACCCTCCTTCTTCCTTGTTCTGCAGAGTGAGACAAGCTGAAGTTCACATTTCCCACACTTTTTAGGATCCGGTGTTGCAAATACAAATTAGATTCTACCAGTCAGATGTAGTTGCCTGAGATTTACAGATAAGTAGAGAAGGCTATTTTCATGCAGATGTCCCCGCCAGCAAACCATGCCATAAAGATGTAACTATTGAGAGGCCATCTTGCTGGTGTCTTAGTCTTGTTTTGCGTTGCTATAGCAGAATACCTGAGTCTGGGTCATTTATAAATTAAAGAGGTTTATTTGGCTTATGATTCTGGTGGCTGAAGAGTCCAAGATAGGGCAGCTGACTCTAGTTAGAGCCTCATGCTGCTTCTACTCATGGTGGAAAATGGAAGGGGAGCTGGCCTGTGCGAAGAGCTCACATGGCAAAAGAGGAAGCAAAAGAAAGAAACCAAGGAAGCCAGGCTCTTCTTAAAACACTGTCACAAGAACTAATTTACTCACTCACCCCTGACCCTGTGGGAGGGCCTTAATCTATTCATGAGGGATCCTCCTCCATGACCCAAATACCTCCCACTAGGCCCCACCTCCAACACCACCACATAAGAATCAAATTTCAACATGCATTTTGGAGGAGACAAACCATATCCAAACCACAGCAGCTGGTCACTTGCAGGGTTCCAGTGTCAAATAACCAGTCCCATAAATGTCAGGAGGCAGTTACAGCAGCAGCAGCAGCAGCAGGGACCACAGTAGCACAGCAGCAGCCTGCTGATGCCTTGGCCACAATCATGAATAGTCCTGTGCTGGGACCTTGACCCTAACTCCTTCAGTTCTTCCACTAACTCTGTAAGCACACAGTTCTCTATGTTAAATCACCTTCTGTCTAAAACACCCACAATGGTTTTGTTTCTTGTGCTTCACTCTAATTTGGAGAGGATTGGTGATTACCCGAAAATGATTGACTGGGCAAAGTGGCTTGTGCCCGTACTACCAGCACTTTAGGAGGCTGAGGTGAGGGGATCCCTTCAGGCCAGGAGTTCAAGACCAGCCTGTGCAATGTAGTGGGACTGCATCTCTGCAGAAAAAAAAATTTAAATTAATCAGGCATGGTGGTGTGCACCTGCAGTCCCAGGTACTTGGGAGGCTGAGGTAGGAGGATCACTTGAGCCCAGGAACTTGAGGCTGCAGTGAGCTACGATTGTGCCACTGCACTCCAGCCTGGGTGGCAGAATGAGACCCTGTAAAAAAAAGAAAGAAAGAAAATAGAAAAGAAAAGATCAACCACAGAAGGTAAGAAGCCTAAGTCTCAAAATTGATAAATTTTAGAATTAGAAGGGAGTTTACAAATTCCCCACCCAGTCCTACCCTCCTCAATTTAAAAGTGAGAAATTAAGACCTAGGGAAATTAATTATATGATCTATAATTAAATGAATTGAGGCTATGTGGCACAAAAGACAAAACAGAAGGCAAGAAATAAGGCATATCTGGGTTTGAATCCTAGAGCTGCTACCAATTAACTGCGTGGCCTTAATTTCTCCAAGTCTCAGTTTCCTTATCTGTAAAATGGGGCTAATTAGGCTATTAATTATTATTGAGTGGTGAGCACTCAATAGGACATAGATTCTTCCCTTCTTTTATTCCTTTATTCATGATCACATGATATGAGTGCCTGGTCATAAACCAGGCTTTCTGATCCCTAGAAATACAAAGACAAGCATGAGGTAAGCTCTAAAAATGGCCTTATATCCAAGCGCACTTTTAATCTGTGGACAAAAAAATAAAAGAAAAATGAAAATCTGGAAGGCAACACTGAAATCATGAGAGATACCCAAAGGGAAAAAAAACAGCAGAAGATGAAGACCAAAGTTGGAATTAGGGTTGGGAAGTGTTACTTCTATTGGGGTAAGATAAATTTTTATTCCAACGGAGTGAAAATAGGACTCTATTGGTAACGGTCCAAGTGACCTGATGGCAAAATACAAAAAAGTGGGGACAATTTATGAAGAGAGATGGCTGGCCATGGTTCAAACCAACAGGAGATTGAGTTGGCAAAAGGCAGAGTCAGCCCCTGGGGTTGGGGGCTCTGCCGGCTATGCCACACTAGCAAACAGATCAGAATTTCATAGCTGGGGAGTGAAGAGCAGACATACCTCCTGGGGTTAGGACAGTATAAGGGTAGAAAGCAAGTCAGATCCAGACATAAGTCTCTTTTTAAGTCCTATTCAATCATGCTAGGATAGGATCTACAAATAAGCTACAACTGTGCCCAACAGAGTCTTAGCAGCAACCTCTTTACACCATTCCTAAGACTCTGAGGCTGGGAGACAAATATGAATGAGGAGGAACATTGTGCTTACTTTGAAGTATCAATTTAGCAGTGATTGCATAGATTTCTGTCTTTTTTGGTTGTTTTGTGTTGACCTGCACTTACATGGATCTAACTCATGTGACCCTTAAGACCTTGATGAGATGGGCTGGGACCCTTATTCTACGCCCTGTGAAAGCCCCAGTGCAGCCATAAGATGTTTGTGGATTCCCTGGGATTTATGTTTGCCTAGTCACCTCTTCCTCCAGGCATGTTTTCTTTTGTGGCGCCTCGCTTCATACAACAGACACAGAAGCTCAGTTTCTTCCTTCATTTCCACACAAACTGTCATGAGCACAGTGGGCGCTACTGAAAATCTTGGGGCCTATAGGGACAGGGCATGAGAAAAGATCTCAATGCCCCCAGCCATCAGTCCTGCTCCTCTCACGTTGCTTTCCTTCTCTGATTCCCATCACCCTACCTGTTAAGAGTTTGGCTCTCCTTAGCAATTTCTCCCAAATTTGTATTTCCAAACCCAAACGCATGGAGACTTCGGATGCCAACACAAACAGATCCAGGGCAGATGAAGGAGTTTATTTAGAAACATAAAATCAAATAAAAAGTAAAATGGTAAAATAAATAAACAAACCAACACTTATAAATAAGGCAGGCTAGTGCTCTTAGAGAAAATAAAACACTCCTCAATCTGGTTGATTCAATCTAATGGTGAAAATAAAAGTAGGCTTCGAATTATTTAATAATTCAAGTATCTTAACAATCAAAAGGAAATGAAACTCGCCAATTAGGCTATCTAGAATTATTTTCACCAGTGCAATAAATTAAAATGGTCATTACAGTTGACCCTTGAACAACATGAGTTTGAATTGGATGAATCCACTCTACATGGATTTTCTTCCACCTCTGCCACCCCCGAGACAGCAACACCATGCCCTCTTCTTCCTCCTTTTCCTCAGTCTATTCTACATGAACACGATGAGGATGATGATCTTTAGGATGATCCACTTCCATTTAATAAATAGGGAATATATTTTCTGTTCTTTATTATTTGCTTAATATTTTCTCTAGCTTGCTGTATTGTAAGAATATAGTATATAATACATGTAACATACAAAATATGTGTTAATTGATGGTTTATGTTATTGTAAGATTTCCAATCAATAGTAGGCTATTAGTAGTTAACTTTTGGGGGAGTCAAAAGTTATACATAGATGTTATACATAGGGGGTTTGATGCCCTTAACCTTGGCATTGCACAAGGGCCAACTCACTGAAAATAGCTCTGATACGTTTCTCATTCATTCTCTCCTCATATCGTTTTTCTTCTCTGATGCATTTATTTAACAAATATTTATTGAGTACCTAAGGTGTTCCAGGCACTGTTCTAGACCCTGTAGGTACAGCAGCAAGTAAAAAACAGACAGGGACCCTCACTTATGGAGCCTACCTTCTGGTGGAAGAGATAAACAGTAAACACATAAACAGATACATAAAATAAGGTCATATTATGGTCAGTATTAGCAACAAAGTAAGGCAAGGTAATGGGATAGAGAACAGCTAGAATTGGTTGGTTTAAGCTGAGATAAGATGGCCAGGGAAGGTTCTTAAAAAGGACCCTTTTGGACAATGACCTTCTTGGTTAGCAAGTAAAAGGCATGGAGGAGAGTTCTACAGCCCTAAGGTGGGAAAAGCAGAGGGACAGCACAGAGGCCAGTGAAGGTCAGAAACAGGGAAGAAGGGAGATAACAAGAGATGAGATCAAAGACATAAGCTGGGTCCAGATCACCAAGTGTCTTGTGCGCCATGATGAGGAATTTACATTTTATTACCATCACCCCTACTGTGTTTACGAACACCTGCTAAACGCTTGTTTGACAGAATCAGACTTATAAGATTTCTTATTTTTAAAATTAGTTGCAACATAAAGCTTAAAGAATAATATATGACATTATAATTAAGTAGAAGTTTAAAATAATAAAAGCCTAAAGCACACACATGCCTTCACACTACACATTCAAGAAATCTGACCTGTGGTCTATGAGTTTTTATGCATAGAAAGTGTACAGTATGACATCAAGCCCCTTTCATTGCCCATTGCCATCTGTTCCTGCAAAATCTGTCTCCACAAACAATGAAAGAAGTCCTTCCTTAAAATACTATGTCCCAGGTTCCTAATTTCAGACCACAGCTGAAGATAAGTTAAGCACTGGGAAATTCTTTGGGTTTCGTCATCTTTTAAAGCCAACAAGAGAGCCCTTCAGATTCTTCTTTTTTCACTAGGTTCTTGGGTTGACTCTAAAGAGAGACCATGTGATTTTTGGAAATTTTAATCCTTTCTAACCCCTAGAGACAGGGAGGAAGAATCAATTAAGTGCCAGAAAAGTGAGCTGAAACGAATTATGTAGTGGGCTTAATAGAACCACCATGTGATGAAATATTCTCTCTCTTTTAATTTATGAAAAGCACTTCCTGGCATGTTCCACACCCACCTCCCTTGGGGCTTCTTGGTCAACCCATTCAACTGCATCACTTAGGAATTAATTTTTTTCTCCAAAGCCAAGGCTATTAGGGCTACAAGACAAAGATCAGCATTTCCATTCCATTGCTTCAAAGGGATTTCCCTCAGGAATTCCCTTCCTCCTTTACTCCAATATGATTCTAAATAATACTTACCCACCCCAGTTTTGAAACACAGTTGAACTTACCCATTTACCTTGTCATTAGAGTTTGAGAACAAGGCTACCAGCTCGCAGATGAATTTTTCAAGGAGCCTCTCCCAGACTTCACTCCTACACTGAACAATGTCTTATTCGACAGTCAGGATGTAGTTTCAAATAACGTGGAAAAAAACCCACCTATGGTGTGATCTTAGACAATCACTTACTCTCTCTGGATCTCAGTTTGTCCACATATAAGGAAATAATTAAACAGGAGGAGGAAAAAAGCAGTATGAGCTAAGATGCTCATTGGAGCATTAAATATAAGGCTAAAAAAACAGAAACAACTTAGCTTCCAAAATGTTAAAACCATAACAGTATTTTACTAGCTTTGAACAATGACAAAAACAACTGGAATTTGTGTAGCATATTACTTTGTAAAATATTTACAAGTACATTGCCTAATTTGTAAACAGCCTAACAAAAAGCAGGCCAATTTATGACTTTTATTCATTTTTATTTTGCAGATGAGAAAATGAAGCCTCAAATAAGCTAAGTGAGTTGCATGAGGTTATACAGAGCAGTTACTCAGACACAGCATGGTAGAATGTAACTATCATGGAGTTTGGAGTGAGGCAGGGTTGGTCTCTTATATTAGCTCTACTACCATCTAGTTTTATATTTTTTTGAAGGTTATTATATAGGCTTCAGTTTTCTCATCAGCAAAACAGGATGGGTAGGTGTGCAATTAAACAGGAGAACATCTGTGGAATGTAGCATCTAGCATGTAGCTGTGATAATAAATTCTAATTTCCTTTCCCTTCTTTTAATTGTGAATCCTATAGCCTACTAAGTATGCCATGCTACCCCTGCCATCACTAGAACTGGCTACCAGGGAATTCTACTTTTGCTTATCTTCCCAATCTGAGGCAGTGTTTCCTTTATTGATACCCCTGGCCTAGGGTTACCCACACCCAACAGAGAGACAGAGAGAGAAAATAGGCTTTCCACCAGCTTCAGAGTCCACTGATCTCATTCCTTCTGACTCTGACTTCTGAATTTCTGCTTGCCTCTTTAAATCTGTGTCACCTGACTCCTTAGTTGAGCTGCCTAGTGTCAGAAAACAATGGGAATATTTTCACAATTCTGTGTGCTCTGAGCTTCCTGAGCAATCTCGGTTAGAGGGTGAGTGAATGGCAAACCAGGGTAGAAAGTAAGGGATAGTAAGTTACCTAGGAGAGATTTACAAGTTTCTCCCCCCTTGAGACATATGTTCGCATTTCAAGGTTCACCCTAGGACCTTCCTTTCTCTACTTAGAAAAGATTTGCTCATGTTAGAAAGCAAAGGTTTTTCTCCTTCTCTCAGGAGGGAATAAAAGACAGCTGTGCCTCTGCTCCCACATGAGCTCCAAGATTCGTAATTTCATCATGATACCCTGAAGAAGAAATGGACATGGAAAACTGGCACTGACACATAGATCATCAGTCTGCTGCTGACCTAGAAACCTTGTATTTACTGTAAGGATAAAATAAATGAATGTAAATGTAAAATATTGTCTCCTAGACTTGATTTATTATCCACAGAAGTCTGAAATATCTTTCAGCTCCCCTCCTTCTTGACTGAACCTGGGTCATTATCATCTGCAGAGTCATCTCAAACGAATGCATAGGAAACTTCAGTTTGATAGTAGTTCTAACCCTTACTAGGTAGAATTGAATGGAAAAGAGAAAACTGCTTGTCTTGAGAACCTGAATTAAGACACTAAACTGAACCTTAAATTTTTACTTAGGGAGGATAGAGAACGTATATGTTGGAGGAAAGCAAAGGGTAAAAGAGACCCACAAAATTCACCAGCCACTATTAAACATAAGGTCATAACATAGCACTTCACTGTTTCAACTATTTGGGACTGCAAAAGGGTCTCTCAGGCCATTCATTCATTTTTTTGCCAGAGCAAAGGAACTTTCAACAAGATGATGGCCTCAATAACAAAAGAATTGGGAAGAACATGAGAATGATGCTTCTTGCCCTCCTGTACCTGGTTCTGCCAAGATGTTGGAAGCAAAACCTTCTCAACCCAATTGCAATCAAAATCTTTGGGTTTTGGCAGCTAACTTTTCTTGCACGTCTGTTTTATAATGACCTTTTTGAGTCAAAGCTATCTTCATTCAGAAGCGCCCAGGAAGTCAATCTCAGTAGAGTTAGATCAGAGACTTTCATGTTACTCTCAAAGTGCCCTGGATCCAGATCACAAGATTAGTTGAGTCAATACAAATGAGCCACCTCAGCAAGAACATCAGTGAGTGAAACAAGCCAACCTATGGCTGATTCACTTCTTTTGATTCCAGTGAGTTCACGTTCCCAAGACAGCCTTGCCCTCAGACTTTAGATTTCTGGTGCCCTTCAGAACAGTTCTTTATTGTCCTTTTGTATGAAGCCTAGAAGGACCTGCTACTCAGCTGAATTCCTTCTCTCCAGATCTGAAGAACAGTCTGCAGCCTGGCTGGCATCTCTTTGCAATCCACTCTATCTGATCCCACTTCTTACCGCTAAATCCAATCAGTTCGGCATTTGACAAAAGTGAAAATTTAGAAAATCTGGTTTGTTTGTTTGTTTTTTACCATTTCAAAGGCAGATTTATTGTATGGCTTTGGACAAGTCACTTAACCATTCTGATCTTTGTTCTTCTAAAACATAAGTAGCCAGTATGGAGTGTCAGCACATAGCTATCCATGTTTCCAGGAATAGTGTTCAGTATATTATGAAAACCCTCTGGAAGGGTTAGTTTATACAAAGCAGGAAAATTCCAACCTTGGAGAGGTTAATCCCCTCATAAAATAGCATAAAAATACAGAGACATTAAGTTTCAAGAGGATGGAATATGACTCCAGCTAGATGTCCTGCCCTAAACCTCAGACAATGTCATGAGCCAAAAAACCCTCAATAATTGAATGCATTTGGATAAGACAATGACAAAACCAATTTCCTGAATGATGGAAATTATATCTGCTCCCAATGGCTTTTCTCTGTCGCATGATGGCATAGAAACTAGCAGGGAAAAACTGTTTTATTGGGTAATGGACCAGTATGCCAATATATCATCCTATTTTTCAGTTTCTGAGGAACAATGGTAAAGATCAGTGCCCTGCCACTGTGAGGTGTCAACCCAGCTGAAAATACCAACACATCTAATTTACTAAAAAAGGCTTTTGGACGACAGGAATGATCACTGCTGCCCATGGAATTAAGGAGTTTGGCTGCAGGGAGGAGGACAGGCTGATTGTGCTTATCTTATCTGATTCTGTCATCATTGTAGAGTCAGCTTCTGCTGGGGGCCTGGAATCCTGGGAAACTGACCTCTTTGCTCTGGGGTTGCTAAATCACAGAAGCCTGTGGGCCCCACCCAGTTCACGTAGAAAGAACATCTAGGCAGTTTTTACTCTTAGTGGGTGAGAAACCGCAAAGAACAGCTTACATCCCAAATTAGTAATGATCATGGTCTCTGTTCTATAAGGCACGCATCTACAGATTCCTGCACCCAGCTTCAGTGATTAGGCCAGCTTTACCTTTGAAGTAGACAGTAAATGGGTAATCCCATTTGCTTATACATATATTAGAAGAGTGTGCTGTGTTTAAGCACAGTGCAAGACTCTTTTATCGGCTGCTTTATAAGCCTAACTTTCTCTTCCCACCCAGAATGGCCAGTTAATATACCAGGGCTAAATTTTGGGGGAATTACTCTACCATATGGAAGTAGCAAATGAAGAACATAAAAAGCAGAAAGAGCTAAGCCCGGGTGTATAGTGGTCTCAAATTCACTCATTATTCATATGAGTATAAGAAACACAGGGAACAGGAGAAGGTCAGTGGGGTCCGTGGAGGCCATTCCTTTCCAATAAGCTCTTTTTTTCCTAGGGCAGCATCTAATTGCTTCTGTGTTGCTTACAGTTGGGCCTGGGATTCTGTTCCAAATATTTGTTACTCTCAGGGAGGGGGAAAAAAAAGTTGCTGGTGACTGTTCCGTATTTCAGTTTTTGAGTTTCAAATACTATTCAAGTACAGTATTATTGCTTTGTACTATAGTATAGTGTTGCTTGCAGACAAGGTCCTAAGCAGGGAGGGTTACAGATGAGCCTCAGTTCTACTTCCCAGGAGGCTCTTCTCCTTTCTGAGTGAGAGAACTAGCTACTTTTAACCCCAAGGTTTGTTTGTCATTTTCCACGGGGGATGTACTACTGGAAAATAGTGGGGAATAGGGTCAGTCAAGTGGGATACTTTTTACAAAGAAAACATGCTCCCTGGTTCTCAGGGAAATAGAGGGGTAGAAATGGCCCGAGTATTATCTACTTTCCAATGACTATAGCTTTTTTTCCCCTTCCTTCCTTCTTTTTCTCCTTCCTTCTGCCTGTCCTTTCTTTTCTCACTTTTTTCTTTTTAATATCCAGAGCCCACTAGAATAAAGGTATCTTACCTTCCGGCTCTAAGGAGCTTTCCAGTCTCCTCAGATTAGCTATTGGCCCCAGCTTGCGGATACCTTCAGGGATCTGGGAACCAAACCACAGTTAGCACCCCAACTTCTTGACACCAAACCTTTTAATGCCCAGAGACAGCCAAAATCAGCAGCTGCTAAAACTAGGGAAATGAGAAAAATAAAACTCTTACTCACCCTCAAGCAACTTGTAGCTTGCTGAGAAGGCAATATTCATGCATATCAAGCAACTAATCAAAAATACGTAACAGTATATTGACACATTGTGAATAAGCTCTGAATTCACTAGTGCCAGGCCAATCTAAGCTCAAGTTTTAAAGTTCAACAATCAGCAACTAGAAAGTTTTATAAGCTCTCCTACTTTCTATACTCAAGGACTTCTATGCTAATACATTAGTCCTTAAAAGATGGTTAAGAGCCACACATTCTTTGTCTAGTGAATATAATTACCAATACTCTGGGTTCATAACTGTATTTCTTTAACCCTTAAGATTCCCTAGGGGGTTTCACATCCTGGAATATGCAAGGTAACTCTGTTATAAAACAAAAGAATTTTTCCTTTGTGTGTATGTGTGTATTTCAATGCATCAAGTAATGAAATCATGCATTTGGGTTGTAATTCTCTCCTTCCTGGGACTGAACATTAATCATCCAATTAGCTGGTCTGTTCTTCCTCAAAGTAAAGTGTGGTCTATTGAAAGCATTATTCTCACACATGGGGGCTAGACAACTTTTGACCACTATGGGCTGCCTGCAAAACAGAATGGAGTTTTCAAAGGGTGCTATTCATTACCTCACAAATCCTACAGTATGTCTGCCTTGGGTTTATTAGTTCAGTGAAATTTTGATGGATTTAAAAATATATATAAATAACTGTAGTAAAAAGCCTGTGCAGCTCTCACCCATGCTTGAACTGAAGAAACTAATAGGCACAAGTGCTATGAATACAAACACACCCAACCGGCTTTGTTTGGTGGGATGATGATTTCACTCTTGGAAGCCCTGCTACTCTTGGATATGCTTTTATTTTTTTTTTCTAATGTAACAATTTTACATTCAAAAAGGTAGAGCAGAGTGGCTTCTCACTGACTTCTACCTCTATAAATACCTACATAAAGGGAAACAGCTTAAGTTAGAAATAAAACATATAAACCTCAGTCCAAGCAGAGAGATTTAAGAGTTTTCTGATGAATTTTATCCCAATAACCTTGATCAAGCAAAGAATGCCAAGTAATATTTACGGACCTCATGTCTCAGTTGAGATATTAGAGAAAGGAAGATAGACAAAAGAAACTTAAAACTAACAAGAAGAAATGAGGAGGAAGAGTAAATGGCAGAAAAATTAAGGGAAGTGAGAAATAAGAAAGCTCTGCGTATATTAAGGAGTTGTCAAGGGCTAATGATTTCCTAGATTCAGGCTCCATTAAACGCCCTGTATTTGGGGGCAGGGATGAGTTGTATGAAGTAACTTAACTTCCAAAACCTTGCGGCCAATTCAAGAAAAAAAAGCTTACCTCTAACTTGTTACCACTGGAAGTAACCTCAGAGAACTTCCAGTTCAAATTCACAATTTATAAAATGAAGAAATTATGACTCAGATAAATAAAGTGGTATTTCAGTGATCTCTCAGCTGATCAGTAGAATAGCTGAGCCTAAAATCCAGATCTATTTTCTAACCCATTCTCATTTCCACTAAACCTCATTCTGTATGTTTGCTAGACCTGTATAATCTCCCGTCATATTGTGCATGCCCCTTGCCCTTCATCCTCTATTCCACACACACAAACACACACACACAGACACACACACACACATTTGTGCTATGTTTTTGTGAATATAATATAGTATGAATATGAGTTATTCATCAGTTAGAATAGATAGGCAAGAAATAGCAGGGAATACATGTTGACAGCAAGCTGTTTGCTTGCAAACTGAATGCAAATATGGTGTAGCACTTCCAACTATTACATACACTTGAATGTGACCTTTAGGAAACTCCTGATGAAATTCACAGGGTTTCATATCCCTGAATCCACCAAATCATTGTACAACATAAATCCAATTGTATGATCCCACCCCATGGGGAAGCAAGAAACTCTGGGGCTGGTGTCACTTCCCAGTGGATTCATTTTTTGGAAGCAACTCTGTTGCTGTCACCTGACTGGGAAATAGCCATTTGTTTCGTTAGAATTTTTTGATTCAATGGGCTTCTTCCATGTCATATAACATATATATAAACTCTTCCACTTCAAGCACTTTATTACCTGGGCACTAATCACCCCTCACCTATGCCCACCCTTCCAACCTTTCACTCCACACACACACACACTCCACCCTTTGTTTCCACCTTCAGCTTAAAGGCAAACCTTATTAACTTACTATAAAAGGCCAAAGTGAAATAGGGAAAACATATTCACTTTACATTTTCTTAAAGGGGGCTTGTGTGAGGCAATGTCCTCTCCTTCCAATAAACCTTGCTGTCACTGACAAGCCATAAGAAGAACTTAAGCTTTAGATGTTTTCTTAATAGAAAGGATGGATCTATAGAACTCAAACTAGATGTGTGGCATAGTGGATCAGGTGAAATGGTGTCTATCCTTAGATAGGAAATATTTAATGATAGAAGAACAAATGTTCAAGTCAAGAATTACAAAGACATGTATGACTGCTATACAAAAGAAAAAAGCTTCAGTTTAAGACAAAGAAGGACTTTCTAATGAAAAAGAGTTCCATGCTCCCTCTCTCTCTCTCTCTGGTATGTCAATGGAAATTGGATGACTATCTATTTATATCCCCAACAGGAATTCATCAAAGAAAGGCTGGACCAGGGAAACCTGAATCCTTTCTAATTCTCCACACAGAGCACTATGGAAACTCTTCTGATGGTTGGTTGAGAACAGGGAAACATTATACGGGTTTAGAAAAGAAAAAATATAACTGATCAACATAGGGATCAAGAATGGGTCTATCTGCAGGTTGTTCCAACCAACTGTGGAAGTGATCCTGTAGTTCACGGTGTACATTGTCACTAATAAAACCTTCAAAGACCTTTTGTAAAGAAAAGATAAGAATGTTTTATAAATATCACACCAAAAATGTATTTGGATTTTTAACTGTATGAGCATACTTGAAGTTTTTTCTCCTAAGTAGTATAGATAGCAACTTTTAACATAAAATTAGGAAAACAATAGTTTCTACTTCATAGAGGGCGTGAGGTTTAAACAAAACAACGTGTGAAATCTCCTGCACAGATCACCTAGCACAGTGAGTAATCAGTAAGTGCTAGCTATCTTATTTACAGCCGCTATTAATTTTCTCAATAATGCATTTCTTGATAGATATTGTCTTGGTAAATAAGTTACACTAAGTCAGAAGTATCCTGATTCCAAATTTCCAGAGCTGCACAATATGGTCTGCATTATACTTCAGAGCCTACAGCACTGAACACAGTTATCATGCAGATGTTGAATGCTCATTCATGTAGCATGTTGGTATCAGTGTCTACCGGCATGACCTAGTGGGCATAAACTTAGAGGGAAGTTGCAACAAAAGCAAGTAATCAAAAGACTCCATTTTTCTATGAAAGTAAATAAAATCTGATTGGTGGAATGAACAAAGCAAGTAGAAAGAATTGGGTCAAGAGAGACTTTATACATATATTTTTTGTGTGACTAATTTAGTGGGTTAGTGTTTCTTTGCAACTTGTGGTGTTTTCCAGCTGGCTTGAAGAAATAGAGAATTTAGGGCCAAAACATTTGATGAGTTTCCTAATGAAAAAAAAAATTAAACAATAGCTGCTCTGGCTTTTTGTAAGCAAAGATGTCTGAATTGAACTCCAGGAAGAAAAGGAGCTATCACCCTAGTCTATATTTATGAATCTATACGCCAAGGTTAAGGTGAACACCCCCAAAGTCCCATGTTACCACTCTTTTCTACCACCATACCCGATCAAAAACAGCAACATACACTGAGAGAAATTCTTTAAAAGCTACCTCAAAAAAGCAAGCAATAGACACTTTTTACCCACAAAAGCACAGAAGGCACAAATTGCCCAAAGGCAAATGCCCGGCTGCCTCCCATCCCAAACACGAGACCGAAACACTGGAAAGCTTAGATCCTTGGTGGACTGTGGACTCCTCAAACTCTTTGGATGACATAATCTGATTTGAGAAAAAACACACTCAACTGACCATCTAGCAGAGGTCTCTATTCCAAGGGTTAGCCTTGCAGTGACCATCTGTATTTCTTCAGCTGAAGTCTGCACAAAGAAAAACTGAAAAGTTGATATTCTAAAGCCCCGCTCTTCCTGGACATTAATTTCTAGTGACTATCTGGGATGTTTAGTTGAAGTATTCCTAGGCAGAGAAAAGTTAAAACAGTCTCCAACTCTCATCACTTCTCACATCACAAATTCCAATGGATCATAATTACCCAAAATAAAAATGACCCACAGGACATACAACCATGATTTCTCTTTCAGCATGAAATTATCCAAACGAAGACCACAGAGCAGATGGCAACTTCTCAGTGGCACATTCTATGACTGGGATATGAGTCTCAGCCTAATGCAATGACGACATCAGTCCCATGGAAGGTGGAATTCTAAGACGGCCCCCAAGATCTGTGTCCCCAGGCGCACATGTCCTGTACAATCTCCTTCCCTTCAGAGTGGCCAGAACCTATGAATATGATGGGATAGTCATTCCTCTGTTAGGCTATATTCTACAAGATTCCATTTTAACTGACCAGAGAGAGATTCTCCTACTTGCTTTGAGGGAATAGGTTCCCATATTGTGATAAGGCCACATGTTTTAGACGTGAGTCGTTGACTTATTCTCTGAGAACAATCCCTGGATAACTGCATGGAAGAAAACAGGAACTCATTTCCTATAACCACAAGAAGCTGGATTCTGCCAACAGCATGAATAAGCTTGGAAGAGAACCCTGAGGTCCAGATAAAAACCAAACCAGGTGACACCTTGATTTCAGCCCTTTGAGACCTCAAGCAGAGGATCCAAGGAAATGATGAAATAATAAACATCTGTTGTTGGAAGTCACTAAGTTTGTGGTAATTTGTTACGTAGCAGTAGGATACTAACACTTAGCCTGAGCTGAGTGGCTGTGTAGGTTCTCATTTACCCACTGTGTGACCTCAAGCAGGTTAAATAACTCTTTTGAGCTTCAGCTTTCTCATCCCTCAAGTGTGGATTATGAATATATCTGCCTACTTGCTCCCAGATATTTCAAGTGAGGGTGAAAATAGATATTACTGGTGAAAGTATTTTGAAATTTTATAGCATTAATCAAGTAATTGGTAATGTTAAGTAAAATATTTGAGGTCTGTGGAAATCCAAGGGTCATGGCGGAACTCCAAACTGACTCCAGCTTTTCAAACCAGGGTGGGGTTATAAGAGCTTCTGCTCCCATGACCTGCCTACAAGGCAAATGCCAGAAGATGTAAACATGGAGAAAATTTTATATTTCATAGAAATTGGCAGAGCCTCGCCTGCAAATGATTAACTTATGCACACTATATACATTTCCTGTGACAAGTGCTACGTACTATGGATAAGTACGCAAACAAAATCCAAGTTCTCTTTTTAAGCCAGTTAATGTCCCTAAGAAGACACAGATAAGAGATGAACAATTACCAAACTGTGTGAAAATGTTATACTAGTTGGTAGGCAGACTGCTGGTTGAGCACAGGCTGCAGGGAGTTAGAGCACCTGCTTGTCACAGGGATGTGCAGAAGGGTTTCCCAGAGGAAGATGGACTTGTGTTGATTGCTAAAGGACAAGTAGGGATCATTAAGCAGAAAAGATGGGCAAAGGGCTAAGGAAGAGGCATTTCATGGGAAACAGTTGGATTTAAAACCCAGAGGCTTGAAACCATGACCCTTTTATGGGACAAGCACGTTAGTGCCATCTGGCTTTATAAAAGAGAACAGGAAGGTACACGAAAACATTAGAACTGACAGTTAGGGAAAAAGCAGACCATAAAGGACCTTGTATGCTTTAATGAGGAATTTGATATTTATTCTGAAGGTGATAAGGAGCCCTTGATGGCTTTTAAACAGCTCCGCATTGAAGAACCTTAACTTGGGCAGCAGTGTGGATAATGGATTAGAAAGAAGAAAGAATTCAACTTGAGGGTAATTGGAGTAATATACCTAAGAAAAGATAAAGACATTCATGCAGAAGAAAAGAGGGATGAATTTAAGAGCACCAAAAAGGTGGGACAAGCAGAATTTAATTGGCCAGATTTAATCTGGGAGAGAAAGAGGTCATGATGAATCCAAGGTTTGCAGCATGAGCAACTGTATAATTGTGAGATCTGTGAGTACTCCAGGTCTCATCCTGATAGAGGAGGAAGAATTTAAGTAAGAACATCAGGAGTATCCCAAAGCTGATCAGGAAGCAGTAGGAGGAAATTATTAATACAGGCAGACAATTTATGTCCTAGATCCATTTAGGCAAACATTGCCCAGGGATTTTTCCTCACTAATGAAAGAATAGTTTGGGCAACAAAAGTCATGTCTGAGACTAGAACAAGACAGTAGTTTTGGGTCTGATGTCTTAAATGGCTAGGCCTATAAGTAGTCATTAAGAGCATCAAAGACAATTTCTTAATGGGTGGATGTTCAACTTGCTAAAACTTAACTATAAGTGTTTAGAAGGCAGACTTAGGCATTTGTTAATTGACTGGCTTACTGGTCTAGGAGTTGAAGGTAACCATGGCTTAGTTCAGCACATATGCACACTTTTAAAATGAATTATAAAGTGTCTCAGATAACAAAAGAAATCTTAGTCTTCAGAAGTTCCTCTTGCAGTCAAGAAGGCGAGAGTGGTGAGAGCTCAGAAGGCCTGTCAACATTTTTTTATTCCATTTTTAGAACCACATCATTCAAAATGATGTTTTCAATTATTCCTGCTTTTAAATTGAATTTCGCCTGGAAATAAATACACCACACCACTTTTAGTGCGAACACCCTGTAAAAGGCACTGAGAATGTGGAATCGATTTTTAGACTGTGCACGAGGCCTTATATTCGCCAAATCACACCACTCCTTTTAAAACATATCTCAAGTTGGTCATCTGCTGGGGAGTGTTGCTTCATTCTTACTGATCTTCCTCCAACCCACCAGCACTAACCCGAATCCACCTTTCTCAGTGTGCAGTGTTGTGGTTTTTGTATTTATCTGTCCTCATGCCTATGCTTTTGTCTGAATATTTTGTCTTTTTTCCATCTCTATTTGATTGGGCCCAACCTCCTTCTTTACTAAGTGCCCCAAGAAACATGATATGATCCTATCAACGCAGCTAATCAACTAATCCTTATTTCTTATTATTCAAGCAATAAGCAAACACACAGAATTACTGCAACTGAGAAGACATTTTCTATCATAACTTTCTTGTTTGCCTGTCACCTAGAAATTGATGGTTGCCTTCTTTTCCCCTTCCTTCTCCTTTATAGTGGGTGAAGGGGACACGATGTATACTAGTCTGTTCTCACACTGCTAATAAAGACATACCCAAGACTGGGTAATTTATAAAGGAAAGAGGTTTAGTGGACTCACAGTTCCACATGGCCGGAGAGGCCTCACAATCATGGTGGAAAGTGAATGGGGAGTGAAGTCACATCTTACATAGTGGCAAGCAAGAAAGTATGTCCTGGGGAACTCCCATTTATAAAACTATCAGATGTCATGAGATTTATTCACTACAATGAGAATAGTGGAGGGAAACCACACCCGTGATTCAATTATCTCCACCTGGCCCTGCCCTTGACATGTGGGGTTATTACAATTCAAGTTGAGATTTGGGTGGGGACACAGCCAAACCGTATCACAGTGACAGAAATCTTCTTGGATTTGGAATAGGAGACTTCCAGTTCCCACAAGAGCTAATGGACTCAGCTTAGTGAGAGATTGACATGCTGGATCAGCAGCAGAGATTGTATGGCAACTTGAGGGGGCGCTATGGAAATGGGGACTGAGAGGAGGCCATGCAGCACCTACCAGTGGGTAAACCTAAAGGGTGAGGATTAATAGAGGGGAACAAACAAGCAGTTTGATTGGTACCTAGGAGAATCAGACCTAAAACAGAATCAGATTTGAGGAAATTGTTAATGCAATCAGAGTTAATGCAATACAGAGCAATATCTGTTGCAGCTCACCCTTTTACATAGTCCCCAGATTTTTTTGACTGATGGAATTAACCCAGGGAACACCACTGGGGGGCTCAGCTCCACTCTGTCACTCTGGGAACTGTGCAACCAAGAATAAACTAGGATTTTGTTTTTGCGTAGCAGGTGAGGAAACACAGGCTGTGGTCTCTTGCAAAAGTCTGTGACTTTTCTCACTTTAATCCTATTTTCATTAAAGTCAACACAAGCCAGCCAGCAAGTGCTTGCTCCCCAGATCACTACCTGATCTTACTTTCAGTTTGGGATTCTTTATCATGTATTGCATTTGCTAACTCACCACTGAAATTTGCCTAGAAGATGTATTTATTCAATAATCAGTGGATTGACTTTGTGGGGAGGGGAAGGGGGTGGTTAGAATGAAGAACGAAGTTAATCAACTGATGCTCCATCTATAAGATAAAAAATGATCTGACTCTTCCCTACCTGGACTCACTAGCAATTTATGATCAATCACCCTCCTTCTTCCTGATAGTTCAAAAGCATACAAACTTGCTGTATGTCCTAGTTTGTTTTCCAGGATTCAGTAGTTTCCCTTTCCAAAGATTTCCTTTCTGAGTGGTTTTTCGCAACTTTGGAAACTCTGCACAACCTGGCTTCACCTGGCTTAGGCTTTTCTCTAGGAACCTTTTCTCCAATGCTAGACAAGGGGAGACCATGCTGGAAAGCCCAACTTATATAAGCTCATTTGACAAATATGATACATGCCAAAAACCTGATATTTCACAATACAAACTTTTTATGAAGCAGCTTTATGTTTCAAACACAATAAGGCATTCAAAGAGCATGTGATCATCCAACCACCTCCCCAAGTCCCAAGGGTTCAGTTAAAAATATATGGGAAAGAAACAAAGTACTTTCACATAATGGTATCAAACCCACTGTTTTCCCTTTGATTCCCTCCTTTTCCCTTCTGTGTTCTCCAGGGTGGTCAGGCTAGTACCCTTAGAGATTCACTTCACCACCACTCCCAGGGGCTGGGGGGGAAACCTCTCCTTTGATCTGAAAACAACTACATTGAAAGTCCTCTCTGGGGTAGGAGTATTGTGACACATAGCCATTATCTCAGATGAGATAATGAATGAGAAAATGCTTTGTAAACCATAAAGTTTTAAATGTTAGTGATCGTTTTATTATTGTTAGTAATTTATTTATTAGAATTGTTACTACTAATAATAAAATGAATCACCAAGCTTCCTGCTCCAGAGTTCCAATTTAGGCTGCAGTGCCTCAGGAAGATATGGAAGCTGCAAGAGACACGGGGAAGAGAGATGTTATCCATCACTGCTTTAGTCTCCTGGAAGAGTTGCTGTGTTTACGAGAGTTCATCAGGACCTCTGCTGACTCTAAAAGTAACTTTCCACTGTTGAAGTTATTCTTCATTATCACTGATAACGCACCCACGTGTCCACACTGTGAAAGAGGCTTTTACTGCTGAAGTCTCCAGTAATCCCACTGAGAAGATCATCTCTCCCACCCAAAAGGCTTAAGGACTTGGCCACCTTCCCCCAGCTCCCCTATCCCCCTCCAGGTGGCCTTTTCTCAGACCAGATCCCTACCCCTAATGTTGCCCAGCCATCTCCTCATAACTTGGAATCACCCACAAAGAAAAAAGAAAAAAAAAAAGACTATGATTCAAGTGAAAATCTGAGTAAGCAAACGTATTTGGCATTGAGAGCTATGGAAAGTTGAGTCTGGAGCCAGAGGTGGTTACCCGACTCTGCCCATAATTTTGCACAGACAGCTCCATGCAGCGATCTTGGTGGGTTCAGAGGAGTGTAATGGGAAGCACTCTAGAATTTTTACTTTTGAGTATTTTTCAACAAATAAGTCCATTTAAGCTGCAATGGAAAGGACTGCCAACTACTTTCTCAACCAGGACTTTACAAAGAAAGAAACAGATAAAGAATAATTTATAATGATCAAAGATAAACTGAAAAATTAGTCTGGAAGAAATACAATTTCAGGTCTAGAAGTTGGGTTTTATGAGAGAGATAATCCTCCCCTATTTTTTCCAGGCCTATAAATGCAATTTTTATTTTATTTTTTCCCCAGCCCTGCAGTTGCCACAAAGGTTGAATATGAGGAAGATTATTGCATTTATTTTCAGGGGGTACTTGGCAATAACATTCTGCAGACCCACCTTGTGCCATTTAGGAGCACAAGTTGGAAACGCCCTGCCAGCTGCTGCTTGTCAATGTATCTAAACTTCTACTTTTACAATCTAATGAAGACCCAGCCCTTCTCTATCTGGGGACAATCTGTGAGTTTGGTCAGTGTCTGCCATTTTATGTCTGATGCTCATTATCAACAATTAACACAAAGAACAGATAGTATCTTGGCTCTTTCTGCCTTAGGGAAAGAGCAATTTTTTAATGGCAATTAGAATATAAAACTTAATACCAAACCATTCATATTAAAGTCACTAGCTATTCTAAAATATGTCTAATATAAACAATAAATCTGGTTATTATCATTCTACTGAAATCTTTTCTTTATGCTTTAGAGGGTCCAATAAGGTACTATTCCAGAACAGGAGAGGGGAAGAGCTCACGTATTCAACTTCATCTGGGCATCCCCTGCATCACAATAACAAATACGTGGGAATTGTTCTCTTTTTTAAATATTGGATCACATTTTCTTAATTTCACCTGAAAACAGCTTTCTGGCATTTCATGGTAAACATGTATAGTCATACAATTTAGACGAGGCTACCCTACTGAGCAGAATGTAAATGAGAAAAACTCGCAATGCTCGTCAACCTCTAAAATGTCCAAATATGGGCATAACTGAGAAATAGAGAGACACGGGACAGTAATGTTTTATCTTAAATTAAGTTTGCGAGTTATACTGAGAAGCTGCTCAGGCTCTTCTTGATCCATCTACTTAACAGTGCCCCAAATTTTTACACAAACATATCAAGGAACTTGTCCCATTATGGGAAACTCAACCACAAACCAAAAAATCACCATTCTCATTCAATTTGGTAGCCATATATTCTTCAGGGAATCTCATGATAAGAAAGGTTTAATAGTATAACAAGGCAAACATACAATACAATATTTCCAAGTAATGGCCTTGGTAATAGAGGTAAGTTTGATTTCTATATAATGCATATTTTTACATAATGTAACGTGAGTGCTTTGTACTTAGTCAGCTCTGGGTTTGGGACCCAGTTTTGTCAGTAATATGAAACATTGGCAAGGTGACACTGAACAAGTTACCCAATCTCTCTGAGACAGCTTCCTTATCTGTAAAATGAGGATAATTAGAGCTCCTATACCATAGACTTGTTGTTGGGATTAAATGTGTTAAAGATACAAAGCAATTAAAGCAGTGTCTGGCTTATAGTAATCACTCAATAAATGCCAGCTTTCATTAACATTCCCAGACCTTCCTCCTGTTGTATCTTGATTTCCTATAGTCATCATTAGCTCTGGCATCACTTAAAGGAGACAATGAATGTATTTCTGAGGAAGAGATTATCTCAGAACAGTCAGGCAAATGGAGAAATGCTGACCAAGGACCAGAGAACCCACCTGCTTACACTGGAGATGAAGAAAGTCTTATTCTGGGGATCTAAAGGGAGCTGGAGAAAGTAGATATATAATTATAATATTTCTAATAAGAAATATATTTGGTCTTTGTCTCCAGTTTCTGGTGCAAAGCTCTTAAAATCTTTAGAATTTCCTGAGTGATAGGAGTGTCTTTGTTACTCACAAGAAGCCACTCTCAATTCCGACATCACAGGGACAATGGCTCCCGTACTCACCATTCTTCTGTACCTCAGCGTATGTACCTTTTCATTTGGTTCATCCATTTCCTTTATAATATCTTTACAATGAGCTGGTAAATATAAGTAAATGTTTTCCTGAGTTTTGTGTGCCATTCTAGCAAATTAGCAAACCGAGGAAAGGGTTATGAGAATCCCTGATTAAGACCTCAAGATTGGTCAGAAGTACAAGTGATCCGGACTTGCAATTGGCATCTAAAGTGAAGGGCAGTCTTTTGGGGCTGAGCCTTAACCTGTGAGGTCTGTGCTAACTCTACATAATGAGTGTTAGTATTGAATTGAGTTGTAGGACACCTGGTTGGTGTCCAGAAACTTGAATTGCTTGGTTTGGAAAACACACACACACACACACACACACACACACACACATTTGGTGTCAGAAGTGTTGTGAACAGAGAAACAGTTTTCCCAGAATAGGGAATGATGTTTTTGTTTCCTATATTCATTTCTGGCCCTTTTACATGTCTGTAAACAGATTTCAGTGATATGTTTTCCAACAGGGAAAGCAATGGGGTGAACAAGAACATTGAGAGAAAATTGCCTGCAATCTTCACCATACCCCCACCTGCCACCAAATAACATAGCTAAGGGGTCTGAGCTCTGCTAAAAATGACAGGTGTGTAGTCAACCTCTGTGTAAGTTCTGTTTCCTTGGAAGGGCCTTTCTAAGAACAGAGGTAGACTTTAAGTTGTTCTTTGTTTATTTGTTTTGTTTGTTTTTTGCAATGGAAAACCATGCTGTCAACAGATTTTGAGACCAATACTTCCAACTTAGAATGGCTAACCAAATCATCAAGGGAGAAATCTAGAAAAAATACTGGAGTCTCATTCTCAGCACGAGCTTTTGACACAAACAGATATGGCTTTAAATCTTAAATCATGCTGTCATTTATGAGCTTTAGGATCTTGAGCAAGTTAGTTAATTTATTCTAGCCTGTTTTCCCATCTAGGGTGACCATTCATTCCACTTTTCCTAGTACAGTACAAGCTATACCAGTTGTGCCTTGGTAATTAATAAAAGTTGCCTTATCATTCTGAAAAGGCCCCAGTTTGGATAATAAATTTTGCGGCTACATCCATTCATCTGTAAAATGAAAATAATAGGCACCTCCCAGGGTGGTTATGAAAGCTAACCATAATCTATACTAATAACTACTATAATGCCTTGCACATAGAAAGTGCTCCGTGAAAACTAGTTCCCCTTTACCTGCTCACTCCAGATCTATAGTATCTGGTATGGTAGCCATTAGCCTCACATCGCTACTGAGGAATGTGCTATAAATGCAAAAAATGCACAAGATTTTGAAGATTTAGTATAACAAAAGACGAGTAAATATCTCATTAATACTTTCATATTAATTACATGTTCAAATGATATTATTTTGGATATACTATATTAAGTTAAATAAAATATATTAGAATTAATTGCACCTGTTGATGTTTACTTTTTTTAGCATGACTTCTTAAAAAACCCTGGATTACAGCTCCAGATGTTCTGTTTATGTATCTGCTAATGCCCCAACCTCATTCACCATCACCATCTCACTCTTAGCTTCCCCCTGCCCAGGAATTCTTCCTTCTAAAACTCAATGCAAGAATCAAGTACTCTTTCATCATATTTATCAACATGTTCTTACTTTATTTTTGGGATTTTGGGAGGTAAAAGGGCAGTCAACTAGGGGGCAAAATAAAATCAAACTTGATCATGGCTCTCACGAATGGTTTTTCCTTAGGGATAGAAACATTGACCTTGAATACATTAGGAAAGCTGAAGAATCTGGGTCAACATTGGAAAATGTCCATATTAGCAAAGAAAAAGGAGCTTGGTTTGCCAGAAAAGATATTGCAATCTCTCCCTCGATCAGATCTGCTGATGCTTGTGAATGCTTGTGAAACACCTCAGGTCTCAAATCCAAATCACATGAAGAACTGGGCCCTTGAGTACATCATTGGTGCTGTCTCTATTTGACAAAAAGCATTTTTAGTTGATGGAAAATCACCAACTCTCACCCTCAAAAACATCTTTGAAGAGCAGAGAACAGCCTGACTCTTATAGATGTTCCTGACAGGTGAGTTGAAAAGATATAGAGAACAAAACATAGAGCAAATTTACTACAAAACAATAATTTAATTCTATCATGCCCATGTTACACTGATACAGCTGGTTAAAAAAACAAACGTTCAATTTTAAAAAATAGCAAGTTAGATTTAAAAAATTTAATCAAGTAGCATACTTAAAATATCTTCAGATATGTAATATTTTAAAAACGTTTTTGTTGGGAAGAATCCATTGGCTGGGGTGGTTGTCCTGGCATCACATGTAGACACCTGTCAATTCTGTCATAGAGGTAAAAGAGAAGCTGCTTTCTTAGCACAACCAAAAATGAGCTTTAGTTAATGTACTGAATTTTTCACAGTTCAACCAGTTGTTTTATGTTTATGTTTATGTTATGTCTGTGCAGACATAAACATGTACATTACTCCCCGGAAGAGCACCATGTCCCCTGACAGTCTTACAGCTTAGAAGGAGGGAAACAGACAATATGAGGAGTACGTGTTGGATAAATCTAATATCTAATGTATTCCATGAGATGGTTTGTGTCTGAGCTCCACCACCTCTCATCAGTTAACTCCCACATTCGCTCACCCCACAATCAAATAATTGCCTTCTAATTCTCTTCTTTGATAGCAAGCCAACCCTGGGAGAAACAATGGTTTGAAACAATACCACCTGAGGTGGAAGAAAACACAGTGGGCCTCTCACTTTCACTCTCTAACCACAACAATTGGAAGAGACTTCAGCCTGAAAAATCTATCTGCTACTAAATGGTACCCAGATGGAAATCACAGCTGCTGTCTTGTACCAGCTGTACCTGCGCCCATCCATCTTCAGAACATGCTTGGGGCGGAGGACAGAAATCGAGTTGACAGAGCAGTTAAAGAGCCTCTCTTTTCTCCTGCATACTTTTCCTTTTATCTTTTTCTCTTCAGTTTAAGAACTTCTTGTTCTCACCTTCATGCTGTGGCAGCGCTGACAAAAGAAAACTGCAGCCTCTGAGAACCAGTAGTGAGTAATAGCCCCAGGCTCTGAATACCTAATGCCTATTGTATGTGTAGGGGGGAGGGAGAGCCAAAGGAGGAGAGGAATTTGGTTAAATTGCCTGTGTAGAAACAGGACCTTTTGGTGACAATCCTAAATGCATCCAGAGAGTATCTGAGTTTTGATACCTCTCCTCTAATTAAATCCAAGGGTCTAATATGCATGGCCTTTAGGAATGCGTTGTTCAAACAGATTTGATTCCTGCCCAGAGGCTTTTCAAGCCACTGACCACTTTGAACCTAATTAGAAAAAGCAGAGGACACTGGAGACGTTGAATAAAAGGAATCGAATTGCTGCTTCATCTTCATGACCTGGGATTTATAAGGGAATTTCACTGGCTTTGTAGCAATGTAAAATAAATAGACATTAGATGATGACAGGGAAAACAAAATTGCTGCCAAAGCTAAAAAGAGCTTGGCAAAAGAAGAAAGAACTACTACATAGTTGGTCATTATTTACTGTACAAACCTTTTCATAAAGCAGAGAAGAGAGATACATAGGAATAATGGGCCCTTGCTAAAAGATGAAAAGGGCTTTCTATAGCTTACATTATCCCCTGACGAAGGCACTGACGTGTCCCAGTTGTTACACAATCCTATTGTTCTATTCAGCCATTCAGAAAGCTGAATGAACAGCCCTGCTCTGAAACTTTTAAAGGCTGAAATAAACAGGCCGCTCATTTCCCAGAAAAGAATAAAATTGTAACGGATGGAAATAACTAATTAATTTGTTAATCTTTGCAGACTGCCACGGTCCACTGCATATGCTCTAGCCAGTTAATTAGTCTTTAGCCTATAATTCTAAAATGTAAATCAGTGCAGTTACCTAACCCACCAGCTCCTAACAAAAATATCCAACTGTTCATTATTTAATTTAAAAGGAAAAAGGCTTTGCTTTTCGTTGGTGGTGGTGTTCCTGAGATGTTAACTAAACACCATGACCTCAGTTTCATTTCATCACACCTTACTGAAATGGTTTTATTCTAAAGTATATGTCCCTCTCCCCACTCCAGAAATCTAAAATCATGAGGCTTCTTTAACTAAAGTCAGGTCTACCCAATCCAACTACAGGAGATTATTTTTAGACGTTAATGAAGGAAAACGTTTTTGTAAACTGTAAAGTGCTGGCTGTAACTGTAAACTTGAACCAAAGTACATTATTTATTGATGTTAATTAATAGTCTGTTGTTCTATTAGATTGCATATCAGTCACTAAAATCATTAGTAGACTCATTCAGCCTATCAAGTGTGTGTGAGAGATCGGGGGACAGAGCAGAAAGTGGAAGTAAATGTGTTCCTGCCGCATTTGAGAAACATGGAAGAAAGTTCTAAAATGTATCCAAGAGAATCACAGCAAGGGACTCCTCTAACAGAGAAGAGGACATTGATCCCATGAGCTGTGCTGGTATCTTTTATAGTACCCAAAGCAGAGGAAATCCCCATTTAACTAGGGTGGTCAGAAAATGGTGGTTTCTTATTATTTCCCCTCTAAAGCACTGTGGGGCCCTATGACTGAGTACCCAACTGGCCCTACATCTTTGTGATCACGGGGCCTTGGGCACGATACTCGTCCTCTCAAAATGTCTTTGTTCTGTTTTTGAATGTTTATAAGAGAATATCTCAATGTGGATTATTTATAAGAAACAAGATTTATGTCTTACAGTTCTGGAGACTAAGACATCCAAGGTTGGGTGGGGGGACACATCTGGTGAGAAAGAGCCTTCTTGCTGGTGGGGACTCTGAAGTGACCCACAGGGTATCCCATGGAGAGGGGGCTGAGGGTGCTCCCATGTCCCACTCAGGACTCTCTTCCTCTTCTTATAAGTCACCGGTTCCCTTCCCATGATAACTCATTAATTCATTAACCCATTAATTCAAGAATGGATTAATCCATCCATGAAGGCCAAGCCCTCATAACCAATCACCTCTTAAAGGCCCACCTCTTAATATTGCCACATTGGGGATTAAGTTTCAACATGAGTTTTGGAGAGGACATTCAAACCACAGCACTAAACCAATGTTTCTTCCTCTACAGGGAAACTGGGAAACTGACACTTCCTGCCTCATATTGTTGCCAGTTGCAAAGATCAAATACCAAGGTTATGGGAAGATGTTTTGAAGCCCCATATAAATATGTAATTTAATTTATTCCAATAAAGACTCTTGCACAGGCTGGGCACAATGGCTCACACCTGTAATTTCAGCTCTTTGGGAGGCTAAGGTGGGCTGATTGCTTGAGCCCAAGGAGTTCGCGACCAGCCTGGGCAATATGACAAAACCCTATCTGTACAAAAAAATACAACAATTAGCCGGGTGTGGCGGTGTACATGCTTGTAGTCCCAGCTACTTGAGAGGCTGAGGTGGGAAGTCGCTTGAGCCTGAGAGGCAGGGGTTGCAGTGAGCCAAGATCATACCACTGCACTCCAGCCTGGGTGACAGAGCAAGACCATGTATCAAAAACCAACCAACCAACCAACAAACAAACAAACAAACAAAGACTCATTACACATATAAGCAATAGATCAACCATTTTCAAAGAACATAACAAAAAAAAAACTAACACTACACAAATCTTGAATATAATTTAACCTTTCTTTGAAAGTTTAGAAAGTATTTCAAGATGAGGCAATGCTTTTCTCTAACATTAATATGAGCATCGATTACAGAAATGTTCCACTGAATTACATGGCAAAAATTAAAATTCTGATGATTTTATATCCATGGTTGCTTGAAATATGAGCTATCAGTAGCTACTATATCCCATTAGGCCTTTCAAATTCCACATCATAAGTTGTATAAGAGACAGGACACCTCCACTGAAGACATCAGTTGACTTAGACAATTTCTGTCAGATATTATTGATTCAGCAATATAAGAAGGTGACGAAAGGACATGGGTTTGGAGAGTAATCAGAGATGCTACCAATTAAAGATACCTCTTACTCAAGACACTTTATTTCTATCTGTTGGAACATTGTTATAATATACTGTCATCTACTAAAAAATTACTGTAATAAATATAAAAATCTTCACTGTCTGCCATGACAGGAACCCCATGAACTGTTACGCCCTTTTGCAGTGCAGAACTTTCCCAACCATATATGGTGGCCCTGAGATGTGTAGTTTTGTCCTTTACACCTTTATTTTCTATTAGTACATTTATTTTTTTTAAAAGTATGAACCGCCATTTGCAATTTGAAAAACATCAAATACAGAACATTGAAAAATAGATCGCTAGACCCCAAAATGAATCTTAATGGCAATCATAGACTTCAACCCCTTCAAGTGGATTTCTGAGTGTCTGAACATAGATGTAGGCTCTGAGACTATGATTTCTAGCTTGTTTTTCCAAAATATTCACTGTGTAACTGGGACAGTATCACTTAGCCCCTTTGTTCCTTATGATATCATTTATAAATGTTATACCTATATTTTAATAAAGGTACTTAATATCTAGATAATAGATATGGTTTGTCTATAATCCCTAATTTATATACAATAAGTCTACCAACTTGTATGGAAGAACTTCATAAGTTTTAAACTAGTATATTTAAGTTTTAGTATATAAACATCTGATATGGTTTGGCTGTGTCCTCACCCAAATCTCTCCATGAATTGTAATAATCCCCAGGTGTCAAGGGCAGGGCCAGGTGGAAATAATTGAATCATTATGGCAGTTTCCCCCATACTGTTCTCATGGTCCTGAATAAGTCTCCCTACATCTGATGGTTTTATAAATGGGAGTTTTTCTGCAATAGCACTCTTGCCTGCCACCATGTAAGATATGACTTTGCTTTCCATTCACCTTCCGCCATGACTGTGAGGCCTCCCCAGCAATGTGAAACCATGAGTCAGTTAAACCTTTTTCCTTTATAAATTACCCAGTCTCGGGTATGTCTTTATTAGCAGCGTGAGAACAGACTAAGACAACATCCCATCAAATTATAAATGAATCTGAGGCTCTGATTCAGACAAAGTAATTTTTTCTATTCCTGCTTGTGTTGTCCAGCCTTATCCTCAATATTTTAAACAAGTATTAAAAATATATTAATGTTGGAAACCATCCAGATCAGTTGATTGGGGATTGGTTAATTATAGGGAATTAGTTAATTATGAGTAGTAATTATAATTAAGTTAATGATGATGTAGGAATATACTGGAATACTACAGAGTCATCAAAATGATGAGGCAAATGTATATATTGCTTAGGGAAATAAATTAAGCTAAAAAAAACCTGTGCGTAGTATGCTAGTTAGGATAAATAGTAAAGGATGGATGGATTGGTAGTCACATTCATCTACAGAATAAAACTGGAATGACATGCAGTACAATGTTTCAGTGATTCACAAATGGTTGGGATATGGCAATTTTCATTTTCATATTTGTACATTTCTGTATTTGGTGAACTTTGTATAATGATCATGGATTGTTTCTGTTGAGAATGTTGTTGGAACAGTTGTGCTGGGAAAATCTCCACCTCCTACAAAGTATTTTGGAGAAAGGAACTGTGAACAGCCTGGAGGAAAATTTGATATTTAACTCAAACAAGTAGCATCCACTATATTCACACTGGCAGAGATTTCAGAATTAGAGTCTTGCTTTATTTTTGTAAGCATCAAGGTTGATTTTTATATGTGTTCTAATCTTAGTTCAGTCCTTTAACCCTTTTTCTCAGGACAATAGAAATGAAAGAATGTTGTATTTTGGCTTGCTGAGTTAGAACGAATGGGAAAAACTTGAAGCAGCAGAAGGAATAGTGAGAATGACATATATATTCTTTTTTTTTTTTTTTTTTTTTTTTTGAGACGGAGTCTTGCTCTGTTGCCCAGGCTAGAGTGCAGTGGCACTATCTTGGCTCACTGCAAACTCCGCCTCCTGGGTTCAAGCAATTCTCCTGCCTCAGCCTCCTGAGGCCTGGATAATTTTTGTATTTTTAGTAGAGACAGAGTTTCACCATCTTGACCAGGCTGGTCCCGAACTCCTGACCTCATGATCCACCCACCTCAGTGGAGTGCTGGGATTACAGGCGTGAGCCACTGCGCCCAGCTGACATACATTTTCTCTGGATCACTGCGGCCCAGCTTAAATATGCTTCTCTAGGTCATCTCTTTATTTACACCTATATCTGCGCATCGACATCATAGGCCATAATTTTCTCAAATCTGTTTTCAATATGAAAATACAGACATGAGAAAGAGCCAATGCTGCTCTCAGGATCTTACAATTCATTCTGCATCCACACAGTCCTGGAGTTCCAAACACAGATTGCCATAACAAGAGAATTAGAGCACTAACTGTTTTCAAAAATAACAACTCATTTCACTAAAATCAGTGAATGGCTTTTTTCAAAGCATAATTATGCTTTCTAGGGGAAGACATTAGGTCTACTGAAAGTAAGTCACCTAATTTACAGACACCAATGATGAAAATCTTCTCAAGGCATAGGGTGAATAAAAGACATTAATTATCAGTTTGTAAATGAACATGAAATGTGATGTGCCCACGGCCACGTGGGTGTTTCTCTGCAGATCTGCCAGTAAGCAGGCATAACGTGCCAGGAAGAAGGCAACCTGGAAAACATAGCCAGGAACTGGGACAGCTTGGGAAGCTGATAGAAAGAGTTGTTTAATGTGTAAGCTGTCGTCTGCACACACAGAAGCATTTCCATGGCTATGAACAAAGGGTAACTGCAGGGTGGTTTATTAATTGAAAATAAATGTCCTTTTCTTTGTGAAATGGCTAGATATTGAAAAACCAAACACATGATAAGAGGACGTGCACAGTCAGCAGAGAAACGTCAGCTTTGAAAAATCTGCCAGCAAGGAGAAAGTTTTGAATGGATTGGTTTCCTGGCTCTGCACAACAAATAAACCACTAAGGGATTCCCAAGGATCTAAATAATGAACTAATCTCTCTCCTTTTCCCTTTCCATCTCCCTCTCCCTCACTCCCTTTCCTTTTGTGCATCAGAGAATGGTGAGCAAATACCTAGGGAACTACAGTATTTTGGGTCCCCCTTCTGACGAGACAACTAACACCTGAAAAAAAGAAAAAAGAAAGAAATGAATCCCATACATTTAATACTAAAGAACTGGGGGCTTACCACAAGACAAAAGAAAAATTAGATCTCTAGTTCTCAAGGCAATTTTTCCGCATCGTTAACTAAATATGGTCAGCATTCAACAATTGTGTAGATGAAGTGAGCATGTGGATATATTACAGAATTAATTTTCTTACCTATTCTATTTCTAGACTCAGCATCAGGTTGTTAATTTGCACATTTAACAATGTGGCTCCATTAGAAGGATCTACTTGGCTATATGGACCAAATCCTATATGAATGAATTTAAATTTGCTACTAGGCACTGCTGTAAATTCTCCAGTGAAGATGGACTGTTTTGGGGCCTCCCAGATCTGAGCCAAAGAATCCTTTCATGATGCAATAATTAAGACCACAAAAACTTCATATTACTGTATATGTCCCCAAACTGATACAGTGCTGGGCTCAGGAAAATGTTGTACATATACACAGCACATTTTATGAGATCCAGTACTTCCAACTTTTCTTTCTTCTCTTAGATAGATCTAATTTGTGCCTTGGTGAGAATTCAAGTCAATGAAGTATATTCTGAAGATAATATTTGTTCATCAATGATGTTTAAATGTACAAGGAAAAACTTCAATTACCTTTCCTCCTTATCACTGTTTCATGCATCATGGAAGTAACTGGGAAGATAGCATGGTTAAACATCTACATCACAGTTTCTCCTACTGAGAAAATTAGTACCCTTTGCAAGAGACAGAATTGCAACCTAAAGGGAAGCAAAAAGTAAGTGTGTTCTGGAAATTAAGCCCTGTCAAGAAAGACATTTTTCTGTTCTTCTTGATGTCTGAAAAACTTTATAATAAAGACGTTTTCCAATAAGTCTCTGGGAAATTCGTTCTGAGCTATACACAGAACAACTAAAAAAACCCATGATTTTGGTTCCTACAGTTCATTTGTCAGTCCAAAAGTTCTGATTTTTCACCTTTGCAAATCCATAATCACATCCCTGGACTTCCACCATGAGAGTCTACTGGCTTTAGTGAGCAACAAGGTAGATTTTTACTTACTTATTTGACACTGCTCTTTGAGTTACTTCCATTTTCTTCCTGGTGCTAATAGAGAGGAAAACAAATTCTTTCAGGGGAGTTGTGGATCTGGCTTGGTGGTTTTTAAAAAGAGACAAGGGGCTTGTGAGAAGCAAAGGCAAAGGGAGACGGAGCCAGGGAGAGTACGGGCTGGAGAGGAGGGCTGTAGCAAGACTGAGGGCGCTGGGACATCTCCAGTCACAAACCAGCTCATCACAGCTGAGCCCAAATTTTCCTCTCTGTCTGTTATTACGAAGGCACATGTGATATGTGCCATTTTCAATACCGAAATGAAAATGGTTAAAAAGATTATTTTATAAATCTCAAAAGCAAATTATCCTCCCCTCATTTTTTAAACCATAAAACACATTCACTTTTTCTTAACATTAAAAAATTTTAAAACAAAAGAGGGAAGTCTCTCCAAACATGCACAAAATCCAAACCCTAAATCTTCCGATGCTGGAAACAAGGTTGAACAACATGAGAAATCATTCTAACAGCTGTTTCTATACATGAGCTATTAAGGAGGGAATCTCATGGTGTCACTTAACCAGCTGTCATATTGAGGAAAAGTGAATGTACCCATTGATGTAATGCTCCTGGGAGGTGGGAGGAGTAGTGGTTTCTTTGAGAAGAGAGGGGAGAAGGGTCAGGGAGGTATGGCTCTAACCTGCGAACAGTGGTTGAATTGTTTAGAATGTTGATTCAGGATCCTACAAAGATCCCATTATCCCTATTCTCAGGTCGATTGTACACCTGACAAATGGTAGCAGCAACATTACCAGACCTGGGAGAGTTCTGTAGCTCTCTAATATGTGCCAGTATTAAGTCTGATAGCCTCTCTCTTTTCTCTCTCTCTTTTTCTCTTTCTCTCTCTCTTTTACTCTCCTATTTTGATAGCTGCCTGCTGTTTAAGCAAAGCCCTGAGTTTCCTGACAGCTGATGCCCAGGTGGTCTCAGTATCAATCTAAACAATTTGACGTGAAATTGATCTTCCAGGGTTGGTGCTGGGGAGCTGGTGTCAACAGAGCATTCCAACTTCAGTAAAGATAATTCTTTCATCATCAAGGGCAAGGGGAGGGAGGACTAAGAAGAGCTGACACAGGTGTCCAAGTTGCCCACTTGTATTTGCTTTTGAAACTCTCATTGTGATGACATCACCCTATCAAAGGACTGTGTTTGTTGATGTTTGTTTATGTGGGTTGTCAGTATATAACCATGCACAATTACAGCTGGGCTCAACCCACTATATTAAAAAGATGGAAAAATTGAACCACAAAAGGAACTATTTGAGCAGAGAAATGTTGATGGAAGCAAACAGGGAAAGTATACCCTGGATGGAAATTTCCATAGTTTTAAAAACAATCTGGACAGTGTGGACAGATGAGTGGCTCACAAAAATACATATAGTTGACTCTTAATTGTCTCCACCAATAAAATCTCACTAATATAATAGGTTATCCAGTAATAATTTTCTCTTTAGTTTTTCAAACCCATACGTAAATTTTCTTGGAAGCAGACTTGCTTTGTTAACTATGTTTGGCTTAGGATTCACTTGGCTTGGCTTTGGCACTTCATTAATCTTTTGGGGCAGTATATAAGTTCAAAATAGAAGTCAGAGTGACCTTTGTGTTTGCCTGAATCTAGGGTTGTCAATGGAAAAGGAAAAAAAATCTTTGTAGAGACAAAATAAGTCATACTCATGAGTTTAGTTTGGTGGCATGAATAGGGGCATTTCTTTCTTGAATCTCACTGAGTTGGAACGGCTGGAAATGAGGAGTGAACCAGAGCTGCCATGCAGGAATAACACTAATAACACCATCTTTTGCATATCAGAGTTGTCCTGAAATTAGGCTAGGTCTTACAATCACTACAAAAACTTACTGGAAAGTGAAAAACTTAGATAAGCAACTGCTTCTTCAGTTTCTGTAATACTAGAATGAATTGATGTTGGAGAGACCCAGACTTTTCCACTTAAAGAGAGTGTTCTGAAAACTTATCAGCCTATAAAGATGAAAACAATCCACATTTAAAATGCCAGTCCAATGCATTATAGAGCATTTGCTAGTTTAGAGCAATGTGAAATTAGAGTTAGCAAATGTATAGGCTCTGCAGAGTGGTGGAAGAGTTGGGCGCCAGCAGTGGACGTCCCAGTGTCCCAGTCCTGCTCTGTGATTTTGTGTGGGCTGAAGTTGAATATGCAAACTCTTTAAGTGACTTTATCCCTGAAATACAAAGGAAATAATAAGGAACACTACAAGAGTGGTAAGAATCTCACCAAGATGACTGGGAATTGATGGCTGAGCATGTTGAAGAATTAAATAGGAACAATGGTTGATGTCTCATTTCTACACAAGAGGTAAACAAATGCTTTAAAGTGTTTAGAGAGGTAAAACAAATTACTAAACTTGAGTTCAAACCTACACCAGCCGAACCTTCCCAGAGACATTTCCCAAAGCATGGTGAAAAAACGTTTTGGGTAAGCGGGACTAAATTCATCTCAATTCTCTACTCCAAACGGTGGCCCTTTATCCTCCGCACATCAAACACGAGCTTTTCCACCCCAACCTAGAGAGTACTAGAAGCCAGAATATTGGATGGGTCTATGAGCTATCTGACAAATAAGGTAATTTTTATAATGCAATTCTGTTCTGGTAAGAGATGAAAGCTGTAGCTTCTCAGCACTTTACCTGATTTCTTCATCTAATCTATCATCCGCTAAGAAAGCTGCATCACAGTTTGTCGATATAGGAAAATCCATTTGATAAATAAGTCTCACTGTAGTACTGAATGTTTTCCACTGATCACTACTTTACTGAGGACTTGATCTAGAGCTGTATTTTAGATCTGCTGTGTTCAAGTACCTTTGTTCTTCATATGTATATAATACAATGTACTAATGTCTTATTTAGTATCATAAAGATATAAAATATGCAATCTAAGGCAACACTTCAGATAACTTGTTTACCATTCTATGCTAGAGTCTAGTTCAGTTCTTGGCAAGCAGTGGCTGTTCAAAGTAAGCAGTTCAAACATGTCCTTTTAACAGCATGAGTTGTTTTAATCTTAACCATTTTATTACATACATTTCAAGGACCAGGGCACTCTAAATATAATTTCATGTTTTAGCAGCATTTCAAGTTTACAGGGAAAACCTCAATCATTTAATTGTGCTACAGTTATGATGCCTTCAGAGACAGCATTGGGGAGTGTAAAGCAATTTTTCCCGACACTAGATGGTCCCTTCCCAACATCAGGCTCAGTAAGCTTGTTTCTCTCAGGTTCTGCTTCTCTCTACTCATCATCCATTCATTCCACAAATATTTATTGAGCACTTATCTTGTATTATATCAGGCATTAAAGTCACAAAACTCCTAGAAGCTTTATTCCTGTAGAGAAAGGTGCTTGCACTTTATAACAATTTTCTATGCTGCTCAGAAACTCTTTTAACTTATGTATGATTTTATGTTTGTTTTCTAAATGACGGAGATTTCTAGATTTCCAAATTGTAGGTTAGTGGGGCATCAGTGAAGTTAATCTTCTTGCTTTATATCTTTACTCAGTGCTGGCATTTTCTCTCCATCATGTTTTATGTCTTTGTTTCTAAGAACCAATAGCCAGGAGACAGTCAAGACTTTCCCTTACTTGACAGTGCTGACCCTGAAAGTATATCTCAAAAATATTCTGGGTTGGTGGGAAATTATAACAGAGTAGGATTTGATTTTTTAAAAGCCTCAGGGACCACATTCACGTAGCTCAAAGAGTACAAGCCTAGCTCTTTCCAAATGTTGCTGTGATTTCATTCTCAGTGATGTGTGTCTGCTCAAATCAATGCCATTTTGCTGTCACGCTTGCACCCAATTCATGCTAGGCCCTGACAGGAGGTGCAAGCAACAGCACTGAGGGACTAGGCAAATCTGAGACAGTCCATTGCCCATTAACTAGTTTTACAAACAACAATGAAACAGGAAATAACAAAGCATGATCCTTGAATTAGTACCTCAGCAAAAATACTCAAGAGTTTTTCCACAGTCTGTAAATTGCTCCAGCTGTGTTTTCACAGTTTATGAAATTGAGAGAGGCAAACTCTAGAGACAAATTAAAACTTTGGATCTGGTCAGAGATGATGTTACAGTAAAGGTGTTTGTTTATATGGCATAGTCTATAGATGCACACAGAACTATAAGCCAAACCCTACTGAAAATACAGTTTATCTTATACATTGTCCATCCAGAGGGATAAGAACTGGTATATATCAAAACAAATATCAATCCAGAGAATGAGGTCTGTTTTATTGCTATGTTTTACCAGGAGAAGATGAGAGTATAATATTTTATTATGAAACAACTAATAGAAGGAACAGAAAAACACGTGGAGATGACCTTACTTTGGAAAAAAATGAACAGTGGATAAGGAGTGCCACCTTTTGGCTATTGCGTGCTTTGACAATCTCCAAGTTAAAATGGATTTTGGCTTGGTCAATACTAAACTTTGCAATTCAATTCAGAAATGTTTCTGAAAGTTCTTTTCCAGGTATCTTTGGGTCTCATCCTGCTTGAAATGAACCTTCACAGATTTCCCCATGTTCTTCCCAGTTAGTTACTGCCCAGAAGGTTAATGTTAGTCATTACTGCTCACTATTGCTCCCCAGAGCACCAACGATGTAGCCAGGGAACCAGGAGAATATTGAAAAACAGAGTACATTTTAAAATCACAATGCACTTCTGATTGGGTTGGTACAGAAGGAATGAATAGAAAGTCTAATTGATCTAGCACAGTCCTTAGAGTCTAATAGCCCTGAACTTAACCCAAACTATGACATTTTGGAATAGATTTATGGTACCTAGTTGGGCCAGCGTAGAGTTTTCCAGAGAAATAAATTAAACATACATGTAACACAAATTGCACACAGGTATGGATGCATGTCACTGAGACTCGTCACATCAAGAAAATCTAAAAGTAGCTACATTGGTGCCCTCTAACTGTGTCAAAATGGAAATATTTTGGAAACTAAAAATTGAGCAGACATGGGTCACTACACCATGGAGGGACAGGAAATAAAACTCCTAGTTTCTCATTCTCCAGAACAATAGAAGCTTCAAAAGAACACAATGAAAAAGGGTTCTCATTTCTATCCCAAACATGGCAAATATGGTTAAAGAAGCCAAGATTTTAAATGTCTTCCCTGTAGAAGCCTTTCCTGAATGCTCCGGAGATTTCTACTACTATTGACAGCTTCATAAAAGGAAGCAACAACTCTTTGAGGTCCTCCTGCCTGGATAGTAACATAAACATGCTCTATATGTTCCAAGTCCTGAACTTCACCTAGGCAACAGTCATGTGTCCTTCCCCTTGTCCTTGGAGCTTGCTAAGTTCCTACTGCAGGTTCATGTGCCTTGTCCCCACAGAGTCCTACAAGGAAAACAAAAGAGTTGCAGCTTAAAAATAATAACCCATCCCTGTCTTTCTGTGGGTGGGTAGTCAAACACCCCATGAGATAAATCAAAGAACCAAACAAGATAATGTATAATTGAGTGCTGAGATGCTGAATACAACCCAAACATATAACAGGCTGGGAGGACCTACGTGAGTGTTTGGTACACATCACACATTCAGAAAATGTTAATTTGCCTTTCCTTCTTTCTTTCCTTATGGTAACAGTGACTTCCTGATCCACCTTCGTCTCTGAAGCTTAGCTGTCATGCATGAGTCTCACTTTGATGGACAGTTATTGACATGTCTTCTGAGAACTACTGTTCTGTGAATTCTTATCAGGTGACACTAATAGGAGGTTTCACAGCAAAGTTACCAGAGGTCAACCCTCTTTCTAATGATGCTGAGTGGGACTGACAAGCCATGTTGTCTCCACAAGGGCAAAGCGCAGATGCCTGAGTCACCCCTGCCTGATCAACCTTACAGGCTGTACTCACAGTGACACAACCAGGGAGAAGTAGGAAAACGGGAAGTTCCCTTTACCTTAATTCCATCATGTTTTTACAGTATGTTCTTGCTGATCAAGCCAATTCAAGCCTGACAAAAAAAAGAGAGGATCTGATCAAGAGTTTGTCTAGATTTTGTTCACTCACAGTCATCAAAATGGCCTCCTTGGGCCAGCACTGCCTCCACATTCACAAGTCCAGGCCGTGGCACCGTGAGGTGGTCGAAAACTGGGCTCACCATCAGCAGGAACCCCACAATCAGCCCAGAGGGCATGATGAACCTGGAAATCCATTGAAGAAAATCCACTTATTGACTCCACAATAACTAATGAGGAAGCTGAACTGCAGAAAGGTAACATCAGTGTCTAAATCCAGAAACAAATTTTCTTAGCCTGCCAACAGAATGGAAGGAACTGATAGGAGAAATTTGAGGAGATAAAGATAAAGATATCTTCTGAGAGGCTGCCAGTCTGAGAGGGGCCAGAAGTGAAAGAAAAGATATAATAAAAGCTTGGGCACAACAGATATAAGTGTTCTAAACCAGTTAGAAATAATAATTCTAAAAATTATCCAAAAGCTATCATTTTAAAAACTGCAAGACAAGGTCATGTGTTAATAACTGAAAATATTTCTAATTATAATTATTTACCTTTATTTTGTGCTTTATAGTTATATACAATTTTACATCTTTTATCTTATTTGTTCCTCCCAACCAAACATGGAAGTTGGGCAAGTAAAAGTTAGTAAAGTTGACATTTTGCAGGTTAAGAAACCAAGGTTTCAGCCAAGTGCGGTAGCTCATACCTGTAACCCCCAGCACTTTGAGAAGCCAAAATGAGTGGCCTCCTGTGGCTTAAGTCTAGGAGTTTGAGACCAGCCTGGGCAACATGGTAAAAACCTCTGTACAAAAAATACAAAAAGTTAGCTGGCTGTGGTGGTGCATGCCTGTAGTAGCTACGTGGGAGGCTGAGGTGAGAGGATTGCTTGAGTCTGGGAGGTGGAGGCTGCAATGAGCCAAGACCATGCCACTGTACTCAGCCTGGGTGACAGAGCAAGGCCCTGTCTCAAAAAGAAAGGAAAGAAAGGAAAAGAAAAAAAAAAGGAAAGGAAAGGAAAGGAAAGGAAAAGGGAAAGGGAAAGGGAAAAGGAAAAAGGGAAAAGGGAAAAGGGAAAAGGGAAAAGGGAAAAGGTAAGGAAAAAAAGAAAAGAAAAGAAAAGAACACAGAAACCAAGGTTTCAAGAAGTGCCCTGACTAGAGTTGCATAGTTGATGAGTGTGCAGGTGTGGAACACAAGCAGGGTTCTGTACCTGGATTCCATCATTTTTATTTTTCAATATTTACATATCCTGGAAAAGTCAAACAAGCCCAAGGTTGCCTTTCTCAGGTGTAGTTAAAATAGATGGTTAAAAATGATTCAGGCAGACGGAAGCCAATGTTGTTAAACCTCTCCCCATCCACCCCATGCAAAACAAAGTACAGTACTAAGGGTAGGAGATCAAAGGAGAACAACTGAGTCACAGCCACTTGCTAGGGAACCAAAGCCAAATAATTTTTTTTTGGATGGGACTTTGTTCAGCATCTAAAACATAACAAACTAACCATTAATTTGTATTAAATTCTGTTTTTTAATTCATGAATTTTATTCCAAATGAAAATGTGAACTTTTTAGCAAAAATACGAAATTCCATATCACTGTATTATTATTCTCTAAAGGAACAAACTTCACCTATGGAGAAATGATGGACTATTTACTTGAAATGTGCTAGAAAAAAATTATAGATAAGTATAGATTATGGGTCACATTAGAAGCAACCTACCCTTTTAGAACATTGAGATAGGACAAATCTCTGATTTTATGACCAAAAGAAAAAGAACTGTTTTAGACTAAATTAATAATTAAAGTTATTGAAAAAATGGAAGTTGGTAGCAAGTTTAAGAAATAAGATGCAGAATTATTAATTATCACATTCTTTGGAAAATAAGTGTGCTATTAAAGAGTGCCTTAAGGCTATAATATCAAGACCAAAGAAAAATGTAGTGAAGGGAAAAATGGCCATTTACTTCGTTTCTAAATTTAAAAGGAGTTCTGCTGTTGCTGGTATCAGGAGATTAATATAGCTGTCAGTGTGATCATTCTCAGAAAGCTGGCTCATTTCCAATTGGAACTGACATATTCAAGATATAATAATGGTTTCTGGCTTCCTAACTAATTTGGACTTGGCTCTATTTTTTAAATAGACATTTTTTAGAGAATAGTTTTAGATTTACAGAAAAATTGTAAAGATAGTAAAGAGAGTTTTCATATATCCCACATCCAATTTCTTGTATTATTAATAGCTTACATTAGTAGGGTATATTTTTTATAATTAATGAGCCAATATTGATACATTATTATTATCAAAAGTCCATATCAGATTTCCTTCATTTTTCTTTCCCTAATGTCTATTTCTTTTCCAGGATCTATCCAAGATACCATGTTGCATTTAGTTGTCATGTCTCCACAGGCTTCTCTTGGCTGTGACAGTTTCTCAGACTTTCCTTATTTTTGAGGACTTTGACAGTTTTGAGGAGTAACGGTTGAGTATTCAATAGAACATGTCTCAACTGGGATTTGTCTGATGTTTTTCTCATAATTAAACCTGAGTTATGGGTTTTAGAAAAGAAGACCACAGAGGTAAAGTGCCATTTTTATCACATTGTACCAAGGGTACATACTATTGTCATGATTTATGACTGTTGATGCTGACTTCGAACACCAGGCTGAGGTAAGTGTTTGTCAGCTTCCTCCACTGTAAAGTTACTCTCCATTCCCTGACCCTTTCCATAGTGTATTCTTTGGAAGGAAAGGTACAATGCGTGGCCCACACTTAAGGAGTAAAGAAGTATGCCCTCCTGTAAAGGCAGAATATCTACATAATTTATTTGAAATTCTTCTGCAAGGGAGATTTGTCTCTTCTCTCTTGTTTACGTGTTTATTCACACATTTACTTATATCAGTATAGACTCATCGATATTTATTTCATACTTTGCATTATAATTCAACACTCTTATTTATTTATTTTTGCGCAAAATGTTCCAGCTTTGGCTATTGGGAACTCTTTGAGTTGGCCTTTCTGTCCTTTTAACATACCCCCCATCAATGTAGGGATTTTGGGGATTTTGTTTGTTTGATTGGTTGGTTGACGGGTTAGTTGGTTGGGTTTGGGGTTTTTTAGTACTTCCTTACTTTCTGGCACTACAAGATAGTTCAGGCTCATCTTGTATATTTCCTACCAAGTTCTAGAATCACCCTTTTCTCTAAGTATCCCTATAACCCCCAATGCATAGACACTAAAAATAAAAATAAACAAAGGAATTACATTAAACCAAAAACCATCTGCAGTCTGGGTATGGTGGCTCATGCCTATAATCCTAGGATTTTGGGAGGTTGAGGTTGCAGTGAACTGTGATTATACCATTGCATTACAGCCTGGGGAGAGGGGAAGGAGAGAGGGGAAGGAAGGAAGGAAAGAGGGGAAGGAAGGAAGGAAAGAAGGAAGGAAGGAAGGAAGGAAGGAAGGAAGGAAGGAAGGAAGGAAGGAAGGAAGGAAGGAAAAAAGCTTCTGCACAGCAAATTAAACTATCAACAAAATGAAGAGACAACCTATGGAATGGGAAAATATTTGCAAACCATACATCTGGATAAGGGATTAATATCCAAAATATATTAGGAACTCATATGACTCTATAGTAACAAAATAAATAATCCCATTAAAAAACGGGCAAAGTATCTGAATAAACATATTTCAAAAAATTATATACAAATGGCCATATGAGTATATTTTAAAATGCTCAACATCACTAATCATCAGGGACATGCAAATTAAAACCACAATGAGCTATCACCTCATACCTGTTAGAATGACTATTATCAGAAAGAGGAAAGATAACAAGTGTTACAGAGGATGTGGGTAAAAGGGAACTTTGCACACTGTTGGGAATGTAAATTATACAGCCATTACTGAAAACAGTATAAAGCTTCCTCAAAAATTAAAAAGAGAAATAGCATATGATTTAGTAATCCCACTCCTAGATATATAATCCAAAGGAAAATCAGTATATTGAAAAAATATCTGCACTCCCGTGTTCACTGCAACATTATTCACAATAGCTAAGATATGGAATCAACCTAAATGCTCATCAATGGATGAATGGATTTTTAAAATGTGGTATATAAACACAATAGAATACTATTCAGCCTTAAAAAAAAAAAAAAAAAAAAAAAAAAAGGAAGGCCTGTCATTTGTGACACCATGGATGAACCTGGAGGACATTATGTTAAATTAAATAATCCAGACACAGAAAGATACAAACTACATGATCTCACTTATATGTGGAATCTAAAAAAGTTAAACTCATAGAAGCAGCAAGCAGAATGGTGGTTGCCAGAGGCTGAGTGTCTGTGAGAGGAAGGCAATTAGAGAGATGTTGATCAAAGGTCACAAAGTTTCAGTTAAACAGGAGAAATAAGTTCAAGAAATCTATTGTACAACATGGTGAGTATATTATAGTTAATAGCAATGTATTGTATAACTTGAGAATTGCAAGGAGAGTACATTTTAAGTGTTCTCATCACAAATAGATAAGTGAGGTGAGGCATATGTTACTTCGCTTGATTTAGCCATTCCACTATGTATACATATTTCAAAACATCCTGTTGTATGCAATAAGTATATATAATTCTTATTTGTCAACTAAATAAGTAAGTAAATAAGTAGAAATGGGTAAATAGCAGAAACAGACAATTCACAGGAGAAATAAAGAATGAATGTGGAGAAAAGAAAAATAAATAAAAGAAACAAGACCTGAAAAGTAGGTATACTCCTTGCTACTGGGGTGATCTGGCTCTATGTTAAATGTTCATTATGGAATTTTTTTAAAAAATTCATTGAACACTCCCTATTTGTCTAGAACTATATTGGACACCCAGCCATGAGTACTATGTTCATGGCTTTTCTTTCACGGGGCTTACATTTTACTGGGGTTTAAGTTTTTTTTAAAGTAGGTAAATTAGTTTATTAGAAAGTAATAAATACTCTTGAAAACCAAAGTCTGGAAGGAGAATGGGAAGGAAGGAGGTTGCCATTTTAAATAGAGTGACAGAGAATGTCTCTGCTGAGAATGGTAAGGGGAGCTGAAGAAGTCATATGGGTTTTTGGAGCAGAAACATTTCAGGAGAGGAAACAGCTAGTGCAAAGGCCCTGAGGCAGGAGCCTGCCTAGTATATGGATGGAACAGAAATGAAACAGGATGTGCCTGGATGAAAAAGAAGAAAGTTATAAAAGATGAAGTCAGTAAAAGTCATGGCATGATGCTGCAAGGGGTGGGAAGAAGGTACAAATCATGTTGAATAAGTAGGCCATTGTGAGGGCTTTGGCTTTGGCTCTAAGAAATATGGAGGAGAAAAGGGCGATTAAATTAAAGGGTGTAGAGCTTCTTGGTTCATTATAAATGGAAACTGCCCTTGAAAGTGAATGAATGAAAAAAATATATTTATTTTTAACCTGCACCAAGGATCACAAAAACACTTTTCTATTCCAAACCAAAACAAACAAACAAACATAAAACAAAGAAGAGGTTCTGCGTTTTTCATGGCCATAATAGAAAGTAGTGAGTTCATTTCCAGAAACCCCCTGTGCTTCTTTGCCCTGGGATATTTCTGTGAGCTCCTGAAGGCACAATGGGGAGCCCTCCGAGTGGGGAATTCTGAGGTGCTGTCTTCAAAGATCTTAAAAGGGGCATCCAAAACATTCTCCAAGCTCCTTCAGAGTACTCAGGAAAGAGGTTTCATCATCAGCCTTATCATTAGAGTGTTTGGTAAACTGATCTAAAGATTAAGAGCTGGTTTTAGTGAGCAAGGGGGGAAAACCCACTTGTAAACGAAGTAACTTCTCAGAAGAGTAGCTAAAGTGCACGAGTGGCAGCTGCTGCCAGCCAGACTTTAACATGCTGTAACTCACATCTCTTATTCCCCCTTGCCTACCTTTGTTCTTTTCCTCTCTCCTTGGTAAGACCCCACAGGTTTTGTATTAGTCACTTCTAGGGATACGCAATCAACAATTACTGAGAGTTAAAAAGAGTTTGGGGTCCCTGATCTAGAAAAAGCTTCCCATAATTCCTGAAACTAGGATAAACGCCTCCCTCCTCTTCATGCCCTACCTTTCTGTCTTTGGATGCTCCTGGAGAAGCGTTGGAGTGCTAAGGGAAGAGAGGAAGTTGGACCCATTTGCACTGCTTATGAACTGTGTACCCTTAGTTAACTTACTCACCTCTTAGTCAATTGGAAGAAAGGAGTGCATGAAAAATATCTACTTCAAAGGGCTACTGTGTGATTTAAATGAACTAAAGAATGTAAGCTGCCCAGAACATTGCATGACAGGTACTACACTTCCATTAAACTTTCCTTTTCTTCCCTTTCCCTTGTTTCGCTGTAGTGTAAGGTCTGTGGGTACAACGTCTGTCTTGTTTATTTCTGCAACTCCTTCAAAATCGAGCAGTAAACTACATTAGTAGGAGCTCAATAGCTGTTAGCTGAATTAGAGAATGCATGAAGTTTACTGGATTACTTCATACATGTTTAAGGGAGAACACACACACACACACACACACACACACACACATTAGCTTGAAGGAATCATGGTGCACCTTAATGCACATGTTATTGACTTACCTTGAAGCTTTCTGCAGCTCAGTAATAAGTGTAGGCTGAATAAATGTTGTTGACTGACTGATAGCTCGGACTCCAGGAGAATTGGAGAACCATTAGGTTCAACAGTTACCACCTGTAGTTCCTGAAACTCTTGCTTTACATGCAGAAACACTAGGAAAAACTAAACACTCAGATTGCTGTTGTTGTCAAGGACACATAGATTTTACCCAGAACTCACATTGGGCTATATTTCTGCCTGATCGTGTGCTTTTCAAGTTCTTAATTAAAGGGAAAATTGAATGTGCTTATTGTAAATGGAATGAAGTCAAAATGATGGATGAGCTGCCTTTCAGGGAATTGCCACTCTGTAACCATTTGATTTCTCACTCTTCTAGGAGACTTTCCAAAGGCTGGCTTGGCAGGCTCTAAGAAGTGGCGGAACAAAGACTGCCCAGGACTACCTGAAGCCAGGCTCTCAGTGCTGAGCCACAGGACAAACTTACATCTATCACTGGATCTGCTGTTTTCATATTGATAATGGACAAAGTAAAGGCATCCCTAAAAGTTAGTCTCAATGCACAGCAAGTGAGGCCTCAGAGGAGGGACTGAAAGGTTGCAGAGAAAAGGCACTGATGGGCCACCTGAAGGCATATTAGTTCTGCAGGCAATGCTGTAGCTCAGCATGGCCTGCAGAGACATGATACTGCCTGCCAAAGAGCACCCTCTCCTAAAGACTTCCCCGGGGTCAAATGCTGGCAACTGCATGTGGAACTATGGAAATGTTGCCTGTTCTACCATCATGGGAGTCCCTTTGAACTAAATGTGCTTCTTTTTTTTTTTTTT
>NW_012109820.1:843601-862030 GCF_000951045.1 Mandrillus leucophaeus | reverse complement strand
TGTAGGTTCTGGAGAAAATTCTTAGGAAGTGCTAATTGGAGAGTGATTAAGCAAAGGAAAGTAGAGGTCTGACTCTGGGCAAGGGGGAATATACCAGCTAGATATTCTCTTCCCTGGGCTAGACCTGCAGTTAAAAGCAGATCTAGGCCAACAAAGAAGGTCTGAATACTGACTTCTTCTGTCTTGACCTTACTGACAATCAGAGGGAACCAAAACAGGGTAAAAATGAGCCTAGACAGAGAGCCAGGAGGTGTGTGAAGGAAGTTCATTTAGGCTAGTCACCTGGGGGAGCTTTTTAACTATCCCAATGCCCATGGTCACCTCCATGAGCAATTAAATTAGATTTCTTGGAGTAGGCCCAAGCATCAGCATTTTTAAAACTCTCTAGGTTACTCCCAAAGGCAGCCAAGTTTGGGAACCAATGCTTCTGACCATCAGCATCCACTGCTGCAGAGAAAAGTCAGGCTCTGCATGAGCCTCAATCAGCCCCAGGCCCACAACCTCTGTCTGTGTTTCCATGTAGCTTGGAGGGCAGAAAGCTGCTGTGAGGTATTTTCTAAGCTATCAATTCAGTGTGCATAACCAAAAGGTTAGAGACACATCAGCAGAGGCGATTCTGCTTCAAGAAAAAGGACTTTAAGAATAGAATTAGTCTCTGTTTAGTTTACAAGGACAAAAAGCAACTGCTTCACCACCACCAATGTGAGCCTCAGATGCCAAAGGTTTGGTAAAGGCTAAGTTTAATTGTTTCTAAGGAGAACAGGAAATATTTATTTAGGATTAGTGGCAGCTGCTCCAGGGGTACAGCTGGGGATGGTGGAAGATATAATTAAGAAAATTGTGTGAGGGAGGTCTGGAAAGCCACCAGAAGGGACAGGAGCCTTGGTAGAAGCTGTTTGCATAGGTTTTTTTTTGTGTGGGCAGCTGAGTGTTAATAGGCACTTAGGAGGAGAAAAAGATAAATATGCAGTCTAATTAGCAGCTGACTTAGGGTTGCAAGATCAAATGCAGGTAGAATCCTATTATAGCCTACACCACAGGTCCTCAAAATTGTTTTGTTGAGTGATTGCATCATAATGAGTACCTGGTAGAAATCATCAGTCATATCTCCCGGTATTTTCTCACAATGCTCCCTCACCTAGAATGCCCTTCTAAAAGAGGTACATTTGGGAAGACAATGGAAGTTTATAATTATCATCAGAAATGTGCTAAAATTATCAAAAGGAAAGGAAATGAGCCTGTAAATAATGAACAAAAGTGAAGATTCTATTCATTCTTTAGTAATATCAAATTTGAATTGTTTCAGCAAGATAAAAAATAAAACTGACTATACCATGCACAAGTACTCTGTGTCTTTAAACTCCAAACAGTTTAGTCAAACCTGATTCCTTGTCTTCTCTGCCTGTTGAAGGCATCAGTCTCTCTTTCAAGGCTCAAGTGACCAAATGCCACCCCCCCGTGGATATCTCTGTGACAAAAGACCTTCCCTTTGTGGCCTCACCCCGAATCATATACACATTGCATATTTATTTCATTCTGTCTTGGATCCTATTGAGTTGTCTTACCTGCCTCCTCAACCAGGTTATAAGTGATGAAAGAACAGAGAATTTATTTTATCCATCTTGTATGGGTCTGTGTTCATACTAGGTAAAGACTGAGTATCTATGAATTTGAATTATGTTAACTCAGATTCTTTCCAGAGAAAAGTTGTTTGTTTGGTTTTTTCTCACAATAAGTTTCTCTCCTTCCTTACTAGTTCAAAAATGCTAGAATCAGAATGACTTTTAGATATGCCTACCAGGGGGGAAAAATATAGTTACAATGTGCAAGTACTCTCCTTTCAAAAGATATTAGGGGTTTTAAAGGATCTTAGAGAAAAATGGCCCAGTATGGGTAAGTGACTTATGCAGGGATACTCAGCAGGTTAGGGCAGGCCAGAATTACAAGTGAAACTCAAGATTCCATGACTTCCAGCCTCTCCTCGATGTCCTTTACCCAAGCTCCTGGGTGACATGACAACCATTCTGAAAAGTTGTTCACTAACTGTCCTTCTGTTCAATAAATCCTTACTTGTCTCCTGAATTACTTAATTTTGGGAACAGCTCAATCCTCTGTTCTAATTAAGATATCATTATCAGTGTTTCCTCCTCCATTTTTCTTAGCTTCTGTATTAATCATCAATTCTAACAGCTAACAAATACACTGGAGCCCCTCTCCCTCCAATACAGCCACTAGGATACAGGAAGGCAATCCAAATGTAAATTTACTAAAATTAAATAAAATTGAAAATCTTATCCCTAGTTTCCATAGCCACATTCAAAGGCTCAAGAGCTGCATGTGGCTAGTAGCTAGGATATCGGACAGCACGGGTATAGAGCATTTCCACTGATGCAGAAAGAAGCTACTAGGAAACTTGATAGTTGAAAGAAAGGATCCTTATAATGTGAACAAGCATGCCCACAAGATATCTGCCTGAAGTCTGCATTCTCTTACTGAGATTTCTTCAAGGAGACAGACGCGTGCATAAGTTTATCAGAGAACGCCTACAAACTTAAATGTTTGTTTCATAGCATACCTTATTCAATCACCAGAAGACTTTAAGAATTTACTAGCAAATGTTTGGAACTCTCCTGTGGTGTAGAAAACTGTCCTTCCTTATCATCAAATAGTCCATCAGACCAAATTAGATACATTCTAAAATGTCAGTATAGTTTTTGGTTTAAGGAACCTCCCATTCCAAAATTTCATAGCCAGGAAAAAGTTATTATTTGAAGCCAGTATTTTTCAGTTTCTCCTATGAGCCAGGTATGTGCTGGGGGCTTGAGACTTTGTTGCTTTTAATCCTCTTAACAGTTCTTCCAGGTAAGTATCATTGTCTACATTATATAGGTGAAGAGAAGGAGCTACCGGGGCATTAAATTACTTGCCTATTTTAGGGTGAACCAGTCATCTCAGCTTGCAAGGAATTGGATTTTCCAGGATGCAGGATTTTCAGTGCTAAAACTGGGAATGCCTTAGACAAACTAAGATGGTTGGTCACTCCATCAGGTCACAAAACAAATAATTTCAGAAGAAAAATCAAACTGAAGTCTTTCTAGCTCCAAAGCCCTAGTGTTGATAGACAAATTCAAATGTGGTTTGAACAAAATTCAAATGTAGTTATATAACAAAACTTTCCTTCTTTTTACATCCTTCATAATTTTGTCCTTATTTCCTTGCTCTGTTTCTAGCTATCATTGGATTGCAAATCCAATGTGAAGATTTAGTCTATGTGATCAGAGTTTCTGTTTTTGCTCTTTCCCAGTTTTCTTCCCACATAAATTAAGCTTTGTGTTGACATTCCAGTAATTAAAATAATCCCATAAGATTTCAGGAGTTTGTTTCCTGGTTTGGCAAGGGTTTGTTTACTGGTTTGGCACCCCTTGCAATAAAATCCAAAGCTTCTGACTCATTCCTTTATATAATTTGGCTTGTCTTTTAAAAGATTCAGGTGAGTACATTTGACCGTTCACGTCTTTTCAATGTTCTTTGCCTGCTCCATATACAGGAGAGACAGAACTGATGGGCCACCCCAGTGCTAATCAAAATGTGAGCACAATCAGCATCACGAGAACACTGGTATGAAAAGCAAATTCATGAGTCTTACCTCAGATCCAGAGAATCAGAATCTCTAGGAATGCAGACCAGCAGTCTACGTTTTAACAAGCCCTCCAGGTGATCCATATGCACATTAAGATTTAAGAAACACTGGGTTATACTAGATCATTGATTCCCAAAGATTGCTAAACATTAGAATCACCTGGGGAGCTCTTAAAACTTCTAATGCCCACGCCACACTCAGACCAATAAAATCACATTTCTGGGTTGGAAAGCCAGAGACTTTTTTTTGCGGGGGGGACCTCTGACACCCAGGCTGGAGCGCAGTGGTGCAATCTCGGCTCACTGCAACCTCCGCCTCCCAGGTTCAAACAATTCTCCTGCCTCAGCCTCCTGAGTAGCTGGGATTACAGGCACGCGCCACCACACCCAGCTAATTTTTGTATTTTTAGTAGAGACGGGGTTTCATCACGCTGGTCAGGCTGGTCTCAAACCCCTGACCTCGTGATCTGCCTGCCTCAGCCTCCCAAAGTGCTGGAATTACAGGCGTGAGCCACCACGTCTAGCCAAGATTTGCATTTTTAAAAAATTTCCCAGATCATTCCAAGGTGCAGACCAAGTTGAAAACTGATGCATTAAAGGAGATGAAAGTGCTAACTTTCTATAATTCTTACAGTAATTCTATGCTTCTGCAAAACAAGACAAAGATACTTGGAGTGATATTTAACATCTTTTCCAAATATATCATCTTTTGGATTGATAACGGACAAGGACAATGATAACAAGTTATCATTTTTTTTTTTTTTTTTTGGAAATGTTGAGTGGATTAGAAAGTCTCTTTTAGGAGTGGCTTGGAGTAAATGATAAATCCAAATTGTGTGTTCATAACAAATTTCAGTCCTTTCAACAAATAGGCAAGCCAATACCACCATAGACAGGATGATATTTTCTTCCTAAGGTCAAAGTAGACGACAAGCATAAGTTGACAATCAAAGAGATGACTTTTAGATGTCTGTTTTCTATTACTCTAATTATGGAAAGTGATAATAGTCCATTTGCTAGTAATATTTCTAAAACTCTGTGATTGGTAGCCAAATATTGAAGTTTACTTGATGGTGCGGTGACTTTCAGCACAGCCAAATGATTAGAGATAAAGGAAAAGTGTTGAAAGGGGACATTTTTGAAACAGTGGGAGCACAGCTCTCTTTTTTGGCAGTTGTAAGTGATGGTGTAACCTTGATAGCCCATGGCTGTGTTTATAAGCCCAACCAGTTTGACAGGATTTGACTGAACTAATAACTGGCCAATTCATTCAGCCAATTTGCTTGAATTTAAATTTGATGAAAACAAATTTAATCAAATATTTTGTCCCAATTAACCAGTTTTTTGTTTGGTTGGTTTTTTAACTTGAAGGATAATGTGCTGCTTCTCATAACTTGAGAGATGATGCCAAGGTCACCAAAATTTAATTTTTTCGTTAAGGAGCCATGCACTATGGTGACATTGCAACAGTGTGAGGGGCTTTAGATGAGAAATCTGTATATATCTGGCAAGCTATTGAGAGTCACGGGATTGGGTACTTCTTTAAAGACAAGGAGCAATGGAAACCACATAAACCTGAAGCTGTTTTAGCGAATGGTTCTTCTAATCCTAAAAGTTCTTGGTTGTCAAAGTGAAGACCTCAGCAAAAGGAATGAGACCAACCATGAAAATAGGCACAGCCTAGGTATCCACGATCAGAGAAAATAGAGAAAAGCCATGAAAAATGAGCAACGATGCTCAAAAGAGATAGAATACCATGCTTTCTGTGTTTTAAGACCATCTGGTTCCAGTACAGCCAGGGAAGTATCACATTCTAAGACTGAATATTTTATAACTAGGAGAAGAATGAACAAAAGTGTCCTAGAGGTGCTCTAAGATCTGATGTTTCTTTGTTTCTTCTTGGCAAGAAAAGCTATCATTTTTTAAAAATGTTTTAAAAACAGCTTCATTGAGATGTAATTCACACACTATAAAATTCACCCACTTAAAGTGTATAGTGTGGTGACTTAATATATTTACAGAGTTGTGCAACCATCACCACAATCTAATTTTAGAACATTTTCAGCATACCCTCCCCCTACAAAAAATCTGTACCCATTAGTAGTCATTCCCCTTTCCCCCATCCCTCCCCCTCTTTCAACCTCTCTGCCCCCCAGCCCCAGTCAACCACGAATCTACTTCCTGTCTCTGTGAAACCTATCCTTTTTTTTCCAATCTGTATTTCTGACAGTAATTCAATTTAAAGATCAAATCCATCAACACATTTATTATCACTTTTTTCTTTCGCTTTCTTTTCATTTTTAACTTCCACATAATAATTGTACATATTTATGGGGTACAGAGTGATATTTTGAACATGTTTTCAATGTGTAACGGTCAAAGCAGGGTAATTAGCATATCTAGCACTTCAAATGTTTCTCATTTCTTTGTGCTAAGAAGAGTCAAAATCCTCTCTTCAAGATATTTGAACATAGCAATAAATTATTGTTAACTGTATTCACCCTGCAGCACTCTAGAATACTAGAAATTATTCTTCTTATCTAGTTGTAATTTTGTATTTGGTAACCAACCTTTCCCTATCCTTCCCTACCCTCTACCCTTTGTAGCCTCTAGTAACCACAATTTTACTTTCTACTTCTATGAGCTCAATTTTCGGCATCCTCCTAGAAGTGAGAATATGTGGTATTTATCTTTCTGTACCTGACTTAATTCACATAACATAAGGCTCATTGACGTTGCCATGAATGACAGAATTTTATTCTTTTTTTTAGGTCGCATAGTATTCTATTGTGTATATGTGCCACATTTTTTTCTTTATTCATTCATCTGTTGATAGGCATTCAGCCGATTTCACAGCTAGGTTATTGTGAATAGTGCTGCAGTAAACAGAAAGGTGCAGCTATCTCTTCAATGTATAATTTTTTTTCCTTTCGATAAATATCCAGTAGTGGAATATCTGGATAAGATAATTGTATTTTCAGTTTTTTGAGGAAACGCCACACTGTTTTTAATAATGGCTGTACTAATTTACATTCCCAACAAAAGTGCATAAAAGTTCCCTTTTCTCCACATCCTTGCCAGCATTTGTTATTTTTTGTCTTTTTTTTTTTTTTTTTTTTTTTTTTTTTTTTTTTTTTTTTTTTTTTGAGGCAGAGTCTCGCTCTGTCGCCCAGGCTGGAGCGCAGAGTCGCGATCTCGGCTCACTGCAAGCTCCGCCTCCCGGGTTCTCGCCATTCTCCTGCCTCAGCCTCCGAGTCGCTGGGACTACAGGCGCCCGCCACCTCGCCTAGCTAATTTTTTTGTATTTTTTAGTAGAGACGGGCTTTCACCGTGTCAGCCAAGATGGTCTCCATCTCCTGACCTCGTGATCCGCCCACCTCGGCCTCCCAAAGTGCTGGGATTACAGGCCTGAGCCACCGTGCCTGGTTTATTTTTGTCTTTTTAATTACAGTCATTCTAACTGGGGTGAGATAACATTTCATTGTATTTTTGATTTGCATTTCCCTGATGATTAGAGATACTCTAATCATCTCTATCATAAAAGTGGATAAAGGATCTGAATAGCCATTTGTGTGTCTTCTTTGGTGAAATGTCTATTCAGATACTTTTCCCATTTTTTAATCAGATTATTTATTTATTTTGCTATTGAGTTTCGTGTGCATTCTGAATACTGATTCCATGTTGGATTAATAGTTTGCAAATATTTCCTCCCATTCTACAGGTTGTCTCTTTACTCTGTTGATTATTTACTGTGCAGAAGCTTTTTAGTTTGATACAATTCCACTTGTTATATATGCTCTTGAAGTCTTACCCATAAAATCTTTGCCTATACCAATGCCCTAGAGCATTTCCCCTGTTTTCTTCTAGTAATTTTATAGCTTCAGATCTTATATTTAAATATTTAATCCATTTTGAGTTGATTTTTATATATGGTGGGAGATAGATAGGCATCTAGTTTTATTCTTCTGCATATGGATATCCAATTTTCTCAGCACCTTTTACTGCAGAGGTTGTCCTTTCCCCCAATATGTGTTTTTGGCACCTTTGTCAAAACTCAGTTGGCTATAAATACATGGATTTATTTCTGATGTCTCTATTCTGTTCCATTTGTCTATGTGTCTGTTTTTACACCAATATTTTGCGGTGTTTATTACTATAGCTTTATAGTATATTCGAAGTTATTAGTGTAATGCCTTCAGTTTTGTTCTTTTTGCTCAGGATTGCTTTACCTACTCAGGGTGTTTTGTAGCTCCATACAAATTTTAGGATTGCTTTTTCTACTTCTGTGAAGAATGTAATTGGTATTTTGATAGGGATTGCATTAAATATATAGATCTCTTTGAGTAATATGGTCATTTTAACAATTCATGAACATGGGATGTCTTTTCATTTGTTTGTATCCTCTTCAATTTCTTTCATCAATGTTTTGCAGTTTTCATAGTAGATATCGTTCACTTTTTTGGTTAAATTTATTTCTAAGTATTTTTGTAGCTACTGTAATTGGAGTTGCTTTCCTTATTTTTCAACTTGTTTGTATTGGTGTATAGAAACACTACTGATTTTTGTGTACTGATTTTGCATCCTGCAATTTTGCTAAATTTATCAGTTTTAAATACGTTTCCTGTACCTTTTCTTATCTCTTCTCCTTCTGAAATTCCCACAATGTGAATATTCATTTGCTTAGTGGTGTTAATGGTCTTCCATATTAATGGTATTCTATATGTACCATAGGCTTTCTTCATTCTTTTTCCTTACCCTCTTCCCCCACTTTTTTTTTCCATCTGACTGGGTTATCTTAAAAGACATGTCTTCAAGTTCAGACACTTTCTTCTGCTTGATCTAGTCTGCTGTTGAAGCTCTTAATTGTGTTTTTATTTTACTCATGGAATTATTTAGTTACAAGAGTTCTGTTTGGTTCTTTTTTAATGATATTTACCTCTTTGTTGAACTTCTCATTTAAATCATGAATTGTTTTTCTGATTTCATTAAATTGACTATCTCCGTTCTCTTGTATCTTACTCAGTTTCCTTAAGAACATTATTTTAAATTCCTTTTCTGGCATTTCATAGATTTCCTTTTCTTTGGGATATGTCACTGGAGAATTCATATGTTCCTTTGAAGGTGTTGTGTTTCCTTGCTTTTTCATATTTCTTGTGTCCATATGTCAATATCTGTATATCTGGTGGATCAGTAGCTTCTTCCAATTTTATGGAGAAGTTTTCATAGCAAAAGATATGAAAGCTATTTTTGTTGGCATGTCCTATAGTGTTGTTTGGGTGGGATGCTTTGGCTTTGGTTCTCGGTCGATTCAGTAGTATAGTCTCTTTATGGTTTCTTCAGCTATAATCAGTGTCAGTGGTGTTTGTGACTGCCTCAATGGCCTAGAGTGTGGTTGAATGTGGAGGCTGGGGTGAGACTTTGCTGGGAATCAGAACACTAGGGCCTCGGGCCCCTCAGAGGTGCATGCCCATGCATGGCTGCTTCACCACTGGAGGGGAGGGGTCACTAGCAACAGCAGCAGATCCTGGGCAAGCCTGTCTTCACGCCACTTGGGGGCATGTGCGAACATGCAGAAGCTTTGTTATGGATGAAACAGGGTCACTGACAGCAGCGTCAGTGCACCTAGGAAGGCCAGTTCTTGGGCTCCTGGGAGGGTGCTAGCTCTGCTGCTAGAGAAAATGAGGTCACTAGTGGTGGCAGCTGCAGTCCACAGGCCCTGGGGAGCATGCCTGTTGGCTCCCTCTGTCCTGGGGGCAGCATTCTTGCTGAGCTGAACTGCCTGTGCTTCAGGAAGTAGTGTGCTGTGTGCACTCCAGTGATAAGGTCATGGCTGCACAGCTGGGTTCAGCTGACATTGTGACATCACAGCCCTCTAGATGGATATGACAGCACGTCAGTGGCGCATGAGGGATGTGGAGATGCAGGAGCTATTGGACCTTAGGGCAGGATGCACTCTGGTGGTTACTCCATTCTCAAAATGGTGACAGAATGGTGCTGTCCAGGGGGCAGGGAGAACCCAGTATGAATTCCCTTTCTGGAGCAGTGCAGTCATGTGAACTCCAAGCAGCTCCCTATACTGAGCTCAGGTCCTGCAAGGGCTATGGGGCTCTCCTGTGGCTAGGATTGCAGGAGTCCATGGTGGGAATGTGAACTGCTGGAGATATCCTGCTTACATTTTCCTTGCAATGGGGAGGCCCTCCTGACTCCTAGCCAATTCTAGCTGGGTGCTTTTCTTCCCTCTCTGTGCTACCATCCTGAGTCTTCGTGCATCAGAGGGTCTTTATCACTTCTTTGCTGAAATCCAGTTTTCTCCCCAAGCACTCTTTTGACATATGGTTATCTATGTGTTATTTTGGCCTTTCTTCATAGTCTATCATATTTTAGAGTGGCGTGCACCTGTTTCTCTTGAGTCCACCCACCCTCTACTTAGTGTTTTGAAAAGCACAGGATTCATGCCATTACTGGAAGTAAGAGAATATTAGAGACATAGTATTTAAAAATATGAGCTCTGGATAAGCCCTGGGAAGGAGTTAAAGGCCCTTCCCAGGGTTCTAACAGAGGCCTCCAGCCCACCTTCTTTTCCTACCCAGAATTCTGTCCTGCATCACAAAGGGTCTCCCATGCATGTCTATGGACTCAAAAACCCACATATCTAAGCACCAATTATATCTTGCCTTCCTGTCTCCTCTTCCCCACTCATCACACTTAGGGGTACACACACACCAGCAGCACAGTCCCTCTTCAGCAAGACAAACGTGTGGAGAATCTGAAAGGTAGGTGTCTGGAGTGAGCAGTGAATGTCAAAAGTGAATAGAGTCTGAAAGGACTTGTCCCTCTGACCCCATGGCCTACTCTTCCCATGGGTGGGGCACAGCTGGAGGAAAGCCCAAGCAGGGTCCTTTAAAGATTACAGTTCAGAAGGGGCCAAGTTTCTGGAGTCCAAGGATATACTGTGCACTTGTTCTCCAGCAAATGTTCTTCCAGGCTGTCTAAACACTTCAAAAGCTCATCACTAACTACATAAGGTGCTTCAGTATTTAGTAAGAGCCACAAACTCAGAAAAGCTAGAAGAGCCAGAAAGTAACATAAATGAATGAAGGAGGCTGATGCAGGTCCTCCAAAGAAAGTTGTAGGGAATGTGGTGAGCTGGAAAGCACATGTGCTTTCCAAAGGAAACAGCCTCCAGGCTGGAGGAAGTTTGAGCTCAGTGTCACTGGGTCTTCCAATTTTTCAAAATAAATAAATAAATCAAGTCAGAAATAAAAAATGTACAATTTCTTGCTTTATAAATGTTAGTAACTAATTCAAAATTTTTTTTAAACACTCTGTGAGACCAGCAAGCCACATCTGTTAGTAGGTTTTAGCTCATGAGCTACCAGTTTGCAGCCTCTGAAGAAAAGACTTCTTCATTAGATTGTGTTGAAATCTGCTTCCTTGAGAATCCACACATATGGAGGAACCAAGAATCACTATCCCTCTTCCACATAACTCAGTTTGAAGGTAGATCACATTTCCCCAAATATCTTTCAGAGGCTACTTAGCCAACACACATTGAACTGCTGCTTCTACAGAATGGCTTCTATATCACACAGTGTGGCAACCACCCACCTCTAGAAGCCCCCACCGTCTGTTTTCCTGGAAGAGCAAAGGAATGAGCAAAATATTTCAAAAATGATTGCTTCTTCTTGCTAGTAATTATTTTTCTTAGTATTGCATGCCTGGGTCCAGAAAGGGAAATAATGACTCAATCATCAAGCTTCTTGTACAAGGCTGGCAATTTCAGGAAGTGGAAAGAAGACTAACACTGTGAACAGCATTCTTGATTAGCTGGCGAGTATAAAATGAGGTGTGCATTTGATCTACTGTCAGAGTAGCAGATGGAACACAGCAACCATGACACGGTAGAGGTAGGACTTAATGGATCATCCTGAAGTGCCTGGGACTGATTAGCCGTGGTACAGCTACATGCAGTTTTTAATTGATTGATTTGAGTTTGTGGTCAGAAAATGACTGTCGGCTCCAGCTTATCTGTAATTATCAGTAATCAGAACCAGACCTCTCTCTCTCTTTAATAAGCCAGGGCTCCTACAGCGTGCTTGACTTTTCTACTTTTCAAGACTTTCTGTAACCACTGCCTGAAAACTTTCACGGCCATAACATGATACGTGGTGCCCATCGGGAAAAAGACTCTGGGGGCATGAACATAAAGGTAACAAGAACACTGCTCTTTCATTAGCTTAATAGTTTGACTATTTTGAGTTCAAGACAGTTTAAAATTAATAGGAGGCCTCTTACAATTTAGCCAGTCTATTATAGGCAAAACCAAGTGAAAGATTGAAATAAGAATTCCTGTAACTGTAGCCCAAAGCTCATTTTTAACCTAAAAAATGATCTGGACACTAATTAGAGGCTGGAACTATTTCTAGGAGTCAGAATGTCCCTGTCCTGGGTAAAGCGTCATTAACATTTCAACAGTTCACCCAAATCAGAAAACTGGGAAGTATTTTAGACCCCTTCTCCTCCTCACAGTCCCCTGTCCCTGACACATCCAATCACTAAGGCGTCTGATTCTACTTTTTGAATCCGAGTGACTTCAGAACCAATGTCCTGGAGTCAAAGAGACTCCAGGTTCAAATGTGAACCTCCAAGAGAGGTCCAAATCCTCCTGCCATCACTTGTGAATCGTGAGACCTGAAGCAAGTCATTCTCCCTCCTATGCCTCATTTCTCTCAACTCCACTGCAGAGTTACTATACCTACCTTAAGGGATATTACATAATGATGAAATGAGACAGTGCATGTATCAAATGCAGCGTTTGATGTATAGGTGCTTAAAATTTTCTTTAAAATATTATTATTGATTTGCTATGTCTCTATCCTCACCAGTACAACATAAATTCAGGACAAAAAGTATCACGGCTCAGTGAAGAAGGATGAGAAGGATGAAGAAGGGAGAGGAGGAGGGGAGAAGAGGGAGAAAGGAGAATGAAGAGGAAAAGTAAGGGAGGAGGAGGAAGAGAAGTTTATGATGGTGGTGAGAGCTACCTTCGTTGTCTCTAATGTGAATTCCCCTTGCTGACACCTTGTTACCAGGGCCAGTTGCCTGGGGGTGTACTTGTGCCAATGGTGCTGCCACTAACTGAAGATATAGGGGCGTGTCTGCCAGAAGCCCTTCCACCACCTGCTAATGCAGACTAACAATCCACTGTACTAAAATATCTTTTACTTCTGATTTCTTAAAGGCCATGCTTTGTCACTTTAATCCCAGAGATGCAGTATCTAGCTCTTTCAAAAGTCTCTCTGATACTTTGTGAGGAAACAGGTCCTTTGGCTTTTTAGAGAACCTGACTCTTTCATGACCAAAGGAAGGATCATTAATCCCAGTTTCAGTTTTAAAATGATAAAAACAACCTCAGAAAGGTTTTTAAAAAGTTTTTCCAAGTCACACAGCAGAGCCAGGATCCTCTGATCCAAAGTCCAGGTTACTTATGGACAATAAAATGGTCTGGTGTCCCTTTCTTGTGAATTCACTGTTATAGATACCATTTTCTCTATGCTTTCTCTTCTTTCCTGACAGTGGAGAAGACCAAATGCCAGAGTGATCTTCTGAGGAAGGACTCTGGCCTTGACTCATTCCAATCTTCCTGATCTCAGCAAGGCAACCAAAGATGATTGCAAGGAAGGTTTACAATATCACCAGTGTTTTGCTGTATGTTCCTTCCTTCAAGTGGCTCTAGTATTCAGAATGCATAGAGGAAATATCCTGAACTTAGGATGAAGATGTGAATTGGAAATCTGTCTCCTTCCTTTCCATCATTCATTAACAAATTTTCCTTAGTGGGCCCAGGCTCTGTTTTAGGCCTGGAAATACAACAATAAATAAAACAAAGTCCCCACTGTCATACAGTGACATTCTTGCAGGAGAAGACAGAAAATAAACAAATGAAGAAATAAACAAATAAAAACCAGGTGGTAACAAATACCACGGGAAAAACAATGAATCAGGGTAAATGATAAAGAAAGTTGGGAAAGGGGCTATTTTATACAGGGTAGCCAGTCAAGGGTTTGAAGGAGCGGTGACATTTAATCAGAGATAGGAATAAAGTGATAGATTTCCAGCAAAGGAGACAGAGCAGGTGCAAAGGCCCTGAGGTAGGAACATGTCAAGCTGTGTGGAGAATGGCAGCCCTGAGTTCAGGAAGCAAGAGGTAGAGGTGAGATCAGAGTGACTGGCAAAGTGAGGGAGTAGGGAATAGATGATATAGAACCTTAGAAGCCCTACTAATGCTTTGGATTTTACTCTGAGAGATATACCAGTGAAAGGTTTAAGCAGAGGAATGACATGATCTGCTTTATGTTTTTGAAAGGCTCACTTTGGTCACTATACAGGGGCCAAGGTAGAGGTAGCAGTTAAATAGGTTTTGCAGTAGGTCAAAAAAGATCATGGTGGCTCACACAGAGATGGAGGTGACGGTGACAAAGGTGTCAATGGCAGGCGACTTTTCAAAGGCAGAGTCATTTAGCAGCTGGGCTACTTTGATTGACATAGTTTGCCCCTTCTGGCTCAGGTCCCTCATCAGTAACATGAAGGTAACAATAACAATTTCATAAAATCACGGTTTAAAATCACGGTATGGATTAAACGAGATAATTTATATGAAGGCTATACCTGTTGTTTTCCTTTGTATTCAAACCAAAGTCTGCAACCTTATGCAAAACTTTGTTACATATATACTCAAAGACCAAGATGTAAGAACACCTTGTCTTCAGAGTAGCAGGAACTATTTTGTGTATAGCAAGATTATTTACACTCATCTATCTCATCCTCTTAAATAACTGATTGCTATAAATATGTCTGCCAGCTTTTATGGTTCATTTTAGAATCTTAGTGCATCAAAAAGTATAAAATAGTTAGACAAGTGAGGGATAAGGGAATCATGAGAGTCTTATTTATAGAATAAAAGCTGGGAATATCTGTGAAAACATCTTAATAATGATTATGACTGGTGGATGATATTGCAGAGTTTTAAAAAATTCCTTTTGTGCTTTTCTACATTTTCCACATCAGTACAATAAAAAATGTATTTTAAGAGTGTTTATTCCTATATCCATTTAGCAAAGAGAGTTAGAATCTCTGAAAGAAAACATGAGACAAGTAAAGAAAATAAGTATATTAAAATTATAAGGGAAAAAGGGCAAAAATTAATATTTTGTGGTTATTATCTATGCACAAGACACATCAAGTAGTTATTTAATTTTTGCAAATTAAATAGCAGGATGTGCTTTTTTCCCTAAGTCAAGAGTCACTGAGGTGTGGATGGAACACCTTGGAACCAGGGAGTCTGAGATGGAGTCTGACCTGGACTTTTTTTTTGTTTTTTGAGATGGAGTCTTGCACTGTCACCCAGGCTGGAGTGCAGTCACACAATCTTGGCTCACTGCAACCTCTGCCTCCTGGGTTCAAGCCATTCTCCTGCCTCAGCCTCCTGAGTAGCTGGGACTGCAGACACATGCCACCAGGCCCAACTAAGTTTTGTATTTTTAGTAGAGATGGGGTTTCACCATGTTGGCCAGGATGGTCTCGATCTCTTGACTTTGTGATCCACCCACCTTGGCCTCCCAAAGTGCTGGGATGACAGGCATGACACCGTGCCCGGCCTGGCCTGGCCTGGCCTGGACTTTTTACACCCTGGTGGTCGCATGGGTATATTCCTGCTGCATAACCAGCCCCAGTGGCCGAGCCTCTGAGGTCTGACTGAGATCAGGTGCAAAGCAGCAATCTCACTGTTATTAATAAGCAGTGCTGACAAGCTGGTACTAACCTTCCCAAAACTCCTCAGACCCGTGATTACAAAGTGACGCTATTAATCGGTACATTTCACTCCTCGGCTTAAAACCCCAGAGTCCCACTTCTTCCTCTTGAAGGTGACCGTGTTTTCTGCATTTCATCTGGTTTCTCTCTGTGTAGATACGTCTGGATAATTAGATCCTGCATATGCAAGAATAAAATGAAGAAAAAGGTAACCTGCCCAGTCCAGTTTCCGGGTAAATTATCTGCTAGGTAAGCATAGAATCCCTTCTTAGCATAAGTCTAGCACATTAATTAGGCTAAGCATCTCCATCTCTTTTCTCTGCCTTGTCAAATATCTCATTCAGTTATCATATCTTGGTAAGAGGAAGCTGTGAGGGAGTGGAGAAAAGAAAAGAATCCTGCCACACAAATAAGGAAAATGAGATTCAGAAGGTTTAAGTGACTTGCCTATTGTCTAACCCTAAGGAAATCTAACTTAGTAAAGCCTTTTCTCCTTCACCAACTTTCCATCTGTAATCTAAACCAAATTTGTGCATTTCACCAGGCATCACATTGTCTCTCTCACTGATTTTGAGACAATGGCCATGCCCTCTACCAGCTCACACAACACCTTTGTGCCAGTCAGAAAAGGCACCCCTTCTTCCTGGCACATGCAGCCCCACAATGGCCAGAGCTCAGCCTCCTTTTAGCCTGGACATGATACCATAGTGCTGGTTATAGCCTGCATGACTGTATTGCAGCCCCTTAATATGACTGGACAACTAAGGTGGCTCCCAACACAAAGAAACTTCCTCTTAAATAACTTGTTGACATTTTAAATTAGAGATGTCGAAACTTGAAGATATTATCTTCTTCAATAAGTCTTTTTCCATTTTGTACGTTCCCATCAGTGACACTCCCAGAAACCTCTGTCCTCAATCTTAGAATCAATATTTATTCTAGCTGGCTTGTCTTCATCCTCACATCCAGGTTGACACCAAATCGTTCCAATTCTTTTTTGAAAAATAGCAAGTACATTTTTTTCCTCCAACTGCAACCCTCTTTTAGCCTGTGGATTTTATTCTTAGACTCCTGAAACAAATTCCCAGTCTGTTTTATATTTTAGCCTCTTACACTTTCAGGCCTTCCAATGCGACAACAGGAATCATATTTCTTGGCCACCATTTTAAATCATGTTAATCCCTTTCTCAGAATACTGCATCTGCAAAAAAAAAAAAAAAAAAAAAAAGGCTATCATACTCTCTACTAGTTTTAACCCCACAAAAATCTCCATAGTCTTACAGAGCACTGCCATGGGTTGAGTTGTCCAACAGCAGACTTAAGACAATGTTTAGTGTTTAGCATGTTTCTAGGGCATCCCTTGGGACCAACAGCTGTGAAAAGGAGGGAAAACAGAATTGAGCAGAGGGAGAAGTTAGGTTGTGATACAGACCTGACTACCTTAGCCAACTCCACAGGAAGCCCCAGAGTTGTAGGTGCCTGTTGGAGTTGCTTCATTTAGGGTGAACATGGCCCTCCATCAGTCATTGCATGCCAACCTTTGAGGGGATGGGGGTGGTGGCCTTAGCTAAAGTCACCTTTTACAGGCCACCTGTTTAAGGCCACTTGTAAAGGGCCACCTTAAGGTCACCTGTTGAAGCTGCACTTCTGCAGCTAAAACAATCCCTGAAGGGGCTGAACCCTAGAGGCTATCTACTGGCAGAACTATACACAGCTGGGACAACATGTCCTTCTGAAATGCATATCTCTGTTTCTACCACAATCTATCCCATATGCCACTTGGATCCACTTCCTCATATACATTCAAGGAGCAGCTCCTCCACTGTACCAGGAGGCATCTCTTCCCAGGGAAATCTACAAAAGGGGAAGTTAATAGGAAGAATTCTACCCCTGCTTCTGCACCAGTCCTGGGGCTGCAACTGATACTCATCATCTCCTTCCTCCATTATCCATCTGGATTCCTCCTATATCAGGCTGCATCTCTGCTAGTATTAGTAGCTTACCTGATGGCATGAACTAGACACTCATTTCTGAGGGATCTGAGCTCCTGGTCGCCATGCCCTCATCAGGCTACATGTGCTTTTGTCTTCTCAGCACTCTCTATGCCTTTTGGAATCTCTCATTTGCTGACTCACAGCCCAAATTCTCCCTCTTGACTTCAGTCCTTTCAGCAAGTAGTCTCCATCCATCTTTTTTCTTTTTCTTCTTCTTCTTTTTTTTTTTTTTTTCCTGCATTGCATCCTTAGGCAGCTCCACTTAAACTCACTAGTTAATTCCTTTCTTTAGTCTTTCTGTCATTTCTTCCCCATCTCCTTTTCTGTTCTATTATTAGGCATCACAGAGCTACAAAAGATATCACCTGTGAGACCTAGACTCTCCTTAGAGGGTACGAAAAACGAAGGAGTAGGGGAGTTGGGGAAATAAGGTGGCAAACAGAAAATTTTTCTTGAAAAATTGGATGGATAGGGGAGAAGAAAGCAAAAATGCCCAGCAGGCCAAGAAGTCAATGGGAAGGCATTCTACCTCTCTTTCAATGATTATGTCTAGCTCAAAATACGGCGTGAATACTTGTCCAGATAACCAAGCAGCCTCTTCCCTGTTTAACAGACTACTTTGAGGGAGGGAGTCCTATAGTCACCTCCCCTAGCAAAGCAGCATCATTCTTCTTTCAACCAACCATCCATCTATCCGTATCACTGATTCAACAAATACTTATTGAGTGTCTATAATGTGCCAGTTCAGAGAAAGTTCCATGATTATATAGAAGAAGTTTTAAACTCCTGTTTGGATGTCATCTTAACAAAGACACAAATATAGTTCAACAATGTTTTTGAAAATAAGAGGAATAAGAAGTAAGGCCAAGTATCAGGACAGTAAATTTAAATGTTTTCAGTTCTCCTATGGAAAACTGAAGACTTTCAGATTCAATGAATACAACCCATGTTTTGCTAAAATAGAGTGACATTTTAATTAATTATA
>NW_012109820.1:842155-843551 GCF_000951045.1 Mandrillus leucophaeus | reverse complement strand
TTTTTGAGATGGAGTCTCACTCTGTTGCCCAGGCTGGAGTGCAGTGATACGATCTTGGCTCACCACAACCTCCCCTTCCTGGGTTCAAGAGATTCTCTTGCCTCCGCCTCCCAAGTAGCTGGGATTATAGGCATGTGCCACGATGACCAGCTAACTTTTTTTTTTATTTGTTTGTTTTTGCTTTTTTGGTTTTTTTTGTATTTTAAGTAGAGACATGGTTTTGTCATGTTGGCCAATCTGGTCTCGAACTCCTGATCTCAAGTGATCCATCCACCACTTGAGGGGGATCTCTCAAAGTGCTGAGATTATGGGCCTAAGACACCACACCCAGCCAAGTAGTGACATTTTAAAAGTTTTAAAATATGAAGATAAAAATCATGTAAACATATATATGTATATACACAAATCAAAAGTAGAAAGTAATATTAATATCAGAAAAAAACAGAATTCACGATAAAAATATTACCAGGCTGGGCGCAGTGGCTCATGACGGTAATCCCAGCACTTTCGCAGGCTGAGGCCGGTGGATCCCATGAGCTCAGGAGTTTGAGACCAGCCTGGCCAATATGGTGAAACCCGTCTCTACTAAAGATTCAAAAAATAGCCAGGCATGGTGGCACATGCCTGTTGTCCCAGCTACTTGAGTGGCTAAGGAAGGAGAATCGCTTGAACCCAGGAGGCAGAGGCTGCAATACGCCGAGATCGCCCCCCTGCACTCCAGTCTGGGTGAGGGAATGAGGCTCTGTCTTTTAAAAAAAAAAAAAAGTGTGTGTATATATATATGTGTATATATATATACACACACACACACACATATAATATATAAACTATATGTATAACCGGGATCAGTGGTGAGCAGCCTCCAAGATGACCCTCAAGGACCCTGCCTGCCTCCGAGTACCCACACTCTTGTAAGTCTCCTCCCACACACACTATACCAGGGTTAGTCTGTTTGACCAATAGCAGATGTAGAAGTAAGGATAAGTCATTTCTAAGATTAGACTTTGAAAGACTATAATTTCCACTTTGGGCTCTCTTGTTCTCTGTGTGTGTGTCTTTGTCTCTCTCTCTCTCTCTTTCTCTCTCTCTCTCTCTTTCTCTCTCTCTCTCTCTGATCTATTGCTGGAAAAGAGGAGTGAGAAGGGGAAAGGACGAAAAGCAAGTTGCCATACTGTGAACAGTTCTATGGAGAGGACTACATGATAAGAAAATGGAGCCTCCGGCCGGACACGGTAACTCACGCCTGTAATCCCAGCACTTTGGGAGGCTGAGGCGGGTGGATCACGAGGTCAGAAGATTGAGACCATCCTGGCTAACATGATGAAATCCCATCTCTACTGAAAATACAAAAAATTAGCCAGGCGTGGTGGCACTTACCTGTCATCCCAGCTACTCC
>NW_012109820.1:827930-841095 GCF_000951045.1 Mandrillus leucophaeus | reverse complement strand
TAAAAAGGATGAGTTCGTGTCCTTTGCAGGGACATGGATGAAGCTGGAAACCATCATTCTTAGCAAACTAATACAGGAACAGAAAACCAAACACTGCCATGTTCTCACTCATAAGTGGGAGTTGAACAATGAGAACACATGACACAGGGAGGGGAACATCACACACCGGGGACTGTCAGGGGGTAAGGGGCTAGGGGAGGGATAGCATTAGGAGAAATACCTAATGTAGATGATGGGTTTATGGGTGCAGCAAACCACTGTGGCACTTGTATACCTATGTAACAAACCTGCATGTTCTACACATGTATCCCAGAACTTAAAGTATAATAATAAAAAAAAAAAAGTTGATGATTTCAAAAGAAAAAAAAAATGAAATGATCCTTACCACACAACACACATGAAAATCCATTCTGGGTGATTGTAGATTTAACTGTGAAAAGTGTGAAAGAGAAAATAATAAATCAATTAGAAGATAATCTAAGACTATAACATAAATAATACCTTCAAGACTTTAGGATAGGTAAGGATTTGATAAATTGGCACTAAAAATGACTATTCATAAGAAAAGATGGATACATTGGATGTTAAAATTAAGAACAACTTTTCAACACAAACACCATTTAGAGACTATAAAAACAAGCCACAGAATGAGGAAAGATATTTGCAACACACATAACTAATAAAAGACTTGTATTCAGATAAATAATTTTTAAACTTCTACAAATTAACTATAACTAGATATATAATACAATAAAAAAGGAGGAAATACTTGAGTGGACACTTCATGAAAAGGATGTCTGCATATTCTCAATCTTATTTGTAGTCAGAGAAACGCAAATTAAAACCTCAATGAGATACTTCTACTATTTACCAAGAAGAATAACTAAAATAAAGAAGAGAGGTAATCCCAATTGTTGACATGGATATGTAACAATAGGATGTCTCTTACATTGCTGGTAGGAGTTAATTGGGATAATGATTTAGGAAAACTGCTTACGTTATCTACTAAAGTTGAATATATGCATACCTATGACACAGATATTGCACTCCAAAGTATATATTCAACAGAAAGGGTATCATGGTAACCAAAAAATATTTCCAAGGATGCCCAAAGCAACATGATTTATGAAAATGAAAAACTAGAAACAATATGTTGTGATAAATTCATATAGTGGAATACTATGAAGCAGTAATACTGAATGAACCACAGTTATTATATTCAATAACACAGATGAATTTCACAAACATAATATGGAGCAAAATAAGCCAGATGCAAGATTCATACAGAATGATTTCATTTATAGAAAGTTGGAAAAGAGACACGACTGAACTCCAGTGTTAGAATGAGCGTAAAAGTTACATTGGGGAGGAAGGAGGAAGTAGTGATGGGGAGGAGACATCAGAAGACTTCTGGATACTGGAAATATTCTTTTTTAACTTGAATAGTTTTATAACAATGTTCATCCAGGGATAATTCATTGAGTGGTATGCATTTATGTATAGTAGAGTATTCTCTATGTATCTTAATATTCAATAAATACTAAGAAACAAAAGATCAGACTTTCACCCTATCATGGTATTTGAGAGAAAAAGACAAATAAAATTAGAATGTCCATGAATTAGAAAATTCTGCATATAAGTAGTAAAATAGTCTATTCCACTGGACCTCAGATTTGACATGCAGTAAACTACTCACCAGACAACTGGTGATTTTCAGTTGAGTATGAGGCACAGGTATTATTGTCAGAGATGATTATGTGTGCTCTGTGAGATTCCATTCATTTGAACGATATTCAGTGGGTGGTCTCAACAAATTCCATAACTATCAAGCATTGGAATGAGAAGTGTTTGGTGATATGATTAACTTTGAGTTATCAATCAATTTACTCAAATTAGTCAAAGTTACTTTTGACCAGGCTTTGGAGAAATATAAACAATGACCCTTCTGTATGGGATTGTTAGTTGATACAGGACTGAAGTTTTACGGAAAACTGCAGAAAGACGATATTTGGAGGCAAGATCGGGAGCTCAGCTGTGATCACAGTGTGTCTGAGATGCCTAAAGGACACCCAGATAGACAGTTGAATCAGTTTTGAGTGAAGGGAGAATTCGGGCTGATCCTTTAAGCATGTGTTAATCATGCATGTGTTGGGTCACTTCTTTAAACCCTCCTATTATTTCCCAGATATAAACTAGGGAGCTGTCGACATTTAGATGGTTTTTAGAGCCATGACGAAAGATGGGATTATCAAGGGAATGAAAGTACACAGAAAAATAGAGAAGAGGTACAAGAATAGGCCGTGGGTGACTCCAACATAATATCTCACCAGCCCTATCTATGGGGAAAAAATATTCCCCAGGGAGTAGGCCAGGACCATCTAGACTTGTAGGGTTGAAGATACTCTTTAAGATGTGTGAGGAAAACTGGAGTTTGCCTTTGTGTCCATGTTGCCGCTGTTCCATAAAGCAGTAGGGGATCTCTACTACCTCATCTGGAGGTTGAGGACTGGAGTAAAGCAAAACAAGCAGCTGTTAAATTAGGGGAAGTGATAAAGCAGTGATAATCTGAAGATTCCAGGTCTTCAGATGAAAGCTCCCTCCTAAAGAGCCAGAATTTAACTTTGAGAGTGGCATATATTACAACTGGTTGCAGGAACATTGAACTAGGTACTTCCCAGTGAAAAGGAAAACAGAAAGATCTGTTTAACATTGAAGCTCTGCCCCCATGTTCTCGAGAGCATATTGTGATAACTGTGACCAAAGAGAAAGGAAAAAGCCAATAGCTGAAATGAATCAGGTTGTCGAGGGCCTAAGATAAGTAAGTGCAACTTGTCTACATGTAAAACATTTGTCTTGTCAATTTGGGCATTTTATCTGGAAATTATCCAAAGCAGCAATTATCTAGAGCTAGCGTGTTAGACTGCCTATCCATAGACATGAGTGGGGGATGAAGGGATAGAATCCAGGTTTTCATGGAGCTTATATAGTTTGGGAGGTCTCTCTCTCTCTCTCTCTCTCTCTTTTTTTTTTTTTTTTTAAGAAAAAGAATACAAAATTAGGCACGGGGTCATGGAAGTGACCCATGCAAGTGAGGGCCCTAAAGCTATAGTTTTCTTAACTTCATAGAAAATCCACCTCTGACCCTAAACCCAAATGACAGAAACCTTGGGAACAACAACTGATCACTTAATTTATCATGACCAAGTTTATCTTACAAATGCCAGGAAGTATTCAGAGTCAGTCAAGCATCATAGGAAAACTCTCCTTTATGTCTATTTCTCACTCAAAGTTATTCAAATAAAAGGAAACATACTAAAGGCACTTAGATAAAGGAAGGCATAGTAAATATTCTTGTTCCATGAGATACCATCTTCCAACCACCTTAACAGATGCAACAGTTGAACAATCTAGCTGTGCTCCGTTGATATTAGGAATACTGTAGTCTGAGCCAAAGGACCAGTGATGGCGTTCAGGAATGATGTCACTAGCTATATCCTATATATATGTTTACCAGATAAAATACATGATATCCAGCTAAATTTAAATTTCAAATATACAATAAATAATTTTTAGCACAAGTGTACCCCAACACACTTATGCATAGGGCATACTTATACTAGAAAATCACTCATTTTTCAGAAATTCAAATTTATCTTGGCATCCCATATTTTTATTTGCTAAGTTTATTAATGCTACCTACACTGGTTTCTGCTTTGGGATACATAATGAGTGATAATTTGGAGAGCCCTACTAAACAGAAAATCTAAGGGACAGAGGATAAATATTGTATTAGTAGATCACATGGTTGCTTCCCACATTGGCTCTGACAGTTATCATTATTCACATGATAATGCTCAACTGTCATATTGGAATCTGCAAAAGGGGCTGAGGGTTGTGCAGAATTTGTGCATATTTAATTGGCACAAACAAATATTAAATATTAATTTAATTAGTAAACACAATTCACTTTTAACTAATGAAAAGGATGGAAATGCTGCCTTTTGTAAATAGGCAGCATTATTGGGAACACAATATTCTACTGTGTTCCCCATCCATAAGTCAAACCATCTGTAAGTCCAGGACTAAGTGTTATCTGTAATTGCTGAAAGGGCAACATTGGTCAAATATGCATAAAGCAGCTAATTGTGAAATATGAGTAATGGATCTATTTGTTCAATGGGTAAAACTCACTTATCCTCCTTTAACAAAGAAAATAGGATTAAATGTAAAACCTATGTCCCAACTCATAGAGCAACTTACCAGAAACATATCCAAGTACCTCGTTTACCATCCAACCCTTTTAGTTATATATCTATGAATATTAATATTATAATACTTCATAGTTTTTAAGTATTTATAGATACACATATGTCCTCTTATTCCTTCCTCAAAAACTAATATTTTATCATCATCCCCATTAAAAAGTGTTTATTCATTTGACAGACATTTAACGGGTATCCATTATGTGCTTGGAAAACAATAGTGATCAAGACAGGAAAAGTTGATCATTACAGAACGAACCTTCTAGTAAGAAATAAATAATATTTTTAAATAATAACAAAATTTCAGTTGGCAATATTGTCATGAAGAATATAAAATAGAGCAAGGGAATAGAGAGACACTGGCTGCTATTTTAGGTAGAATGGTAAAAACCCCCATTTGAAGTGGTAACATTTGAGTTAGACGTGGAGCTTATATGATAATGATAAGCCAGCCAGTGGAAATGGGAATCCCTTGAGAAATGGAGCCATTCCTTGAAGAAGAAATGAGCTTAGCAAATGAGCTGCTCATAGAACACTAAGAACTAGATGACTGTAGCAGAATGAAGAGGGTATGGAAAGAGCCAAGGTTCAGATGATGCAGAAGAGGTAGATAGGGCGAGGTCACATGGAGCCTCGAAGGGCACACTGAACAGTTTGGGTTTTTTTGTTTTTTTGTTTTTGTCTTTGACTAACCAGGGTTCATCAAACAGACTAACCCTGGTATAGTGTGTCGGGGAGAGAACTTCACAAAATTGTGGGTACTCGGAGGCAGGCAGGACCATTGAGGGTCATCTTGAAGGCTGGTCACCAGTGATCCCAGTTTTATTTGTATATATTTAGACAGAGTCTCACTCCATCACCCAGGCTGGAGTGCAGTGGCATGATCTTGGCTCACTGCAACCTCTGCCTCCTGGGTTCAAGCAATTCTCCTGCCTCAGCCTCCCAAGTAGCTGGGATTACAGGCACGTGCCACCTTGCCTGACTAATTTTTGTATTTTTAGTAGGGATGAGGTTTCACCATGTTGGCCAGCCTGGTCTCGAACTCCTGACCTCAAGTGATCTGCCCACCTTGGCCTCTCAAAGTGCTGGGATTACAGGCATGCACCACTGTGCCCAGCCAGGAGTTTGTATAGTCCTCCAGTGCAATAGGAAGGACTTGAATGGGTTAGAGCAAGATAGTACTGTGATCCAATGCATACTGAAAGGATCAATATGGCTATTTAACCAAGAAAAAATTGAACAGTGATCAAGGGGAGGAAGACAAAAGTAGAAGTAGACTGGAGGCCAATTGTCTAGGCAATAGATGTTGGTACCCTGGATGTAACTGTGAAAGGGAGAGAAGTAGTCACATCTGTTTGAAAGTAGGATCAATTGGACATGCTGACAAATTGGCAGTACGAGACAAGGGGAAAGATACATAAAGGATAACCATAGCATTTTTACACGCAAGCTTGGTTGCTATTAACTGAGATGGGAACTGATGTTCATTAAGATTAAAACACATTTCCATAATCACACTTTAAGAGCCAAGATTCGAATTCAGTTCTTCCTAATGCTCCAATATTTTGGGGTTGATGAGCTGATTAATATCTACTAGTGTGTTTACTTATTTAAAAGTCCCCCTTTTAAGCTATAAGCTCCTCAATGACCAAGACTTGGTGATATCTGATATCTAGCCATAGGACCCAGAGCCACATGAATAATGCTTTTTTGGGAACATTTGTAACAAGATATGACAAGTCTATCAGGCCCCATGTTTCCCACCATGTGGGAAATTAGTGAACCTTGACTGATTCACTGATTTTTTTCTTTAAGGCAGCTATAGATGCTTTCTATAGTGTTGGCTTTGAATTCTGCTATGGAAGTACCAATGTCATTTCAGAGGCCTGCAAACTTTCTCCTTCTAAGGAAGTGTATGGGTGCAATTATGAACATATGTTAACAGAAATAAAACACATGCTAATTGTTTCCCTACACGCAAAACTGTCTTGATGGAACCATCAACAGCCTTTATTTATTTGAGAAAATCAAATGAAAGAATATCTCATGAGCTATCTCATAACATTCTGTATTTGATTACCAGTTGAAATACTCCAAACTCCACATTAGTTTTTTATAAATTTTTTAACCCTATAGGTTTTAATACCAATGCAATTCTCAACCTCTGCATGACTTTTTTCTCCTTTTAAACAATTAGGAGCCATGTGGTTTCATGGATTTCACGATCCTCCTGAGAATTTAAATTTAACACACCAGAAGGTTTGATTCGCCCAAAAACTACTGTTACATTATTCAACTGGTTTTCTAGTCTTGGATCTTAAATAATATCTTCCTTAGAAAATCAGAAGAAATTTTCTCTTCATACTTCATATAATCCTCTTGCTCTATGTATAATACTAAGTTTTGAGGACCTCCTGAAAGCTATCTCAAAGTGATTCACCAAAATAATTATTCGTTGCCAACTTGCCTCTTTCTATGACAACATATAACTCAAACTGTATCACTTTATCAATCCCAGTTTTTCTAAGTACCTGTCAAAAAAATTCAAAGGAGTTGGAGTTAGACAGATAGAAAAGGAAACAGATTCCCCTTGGCAACTGTTTGTGCAATGTTGAGCTATGTCTGGGTACCCACTTCAATCTGAAACATTTGCATTCCTGATAAATAGGGGGAATTTTTACTGAGAGGGCTAATGAAAACAGAGATCTTTCTCACTCAAGATACTAACCAACTTAAAACACCCTGACTCAAATCCCTTTCTGATAAACACCAAGATCTTACTATGTGATAAAGTTTATTGATATAGTATTGAATGGCCCACTGAGATATAGCCTAAGTAAAATTTCTTAGAGATTTTTATTATGGCATATCTGGTAAGAAAGTTGTTTTAAACTTGTCAGTCAAGACATTATCTAAAAGGCTCTTTATTCAGCCTGGGCTCACGCCTGTAATTCCAGCACGTTAGGGGGCCAAGGCAAGTGGATCACCTGAGGTCAGGAGTTCAAGACCAGCCTTACCATCAAGTGAAAACCTGTCTCTAATAAAAATACAAAAATTTAGCTGGGCATGGTGGGATGCGCCTGTAGTCTGTCCCAGCTGCTGGGGAGGCTGAGGCAGAAAAATTGATTGAACCCGGGAGGCGGAGGCTGCAGTGAGCTGAGATTGCAACACTGCACTCCAGCCTGGATGATAGTGAGACTTCATCTCAAATAAATAAATAAAAATAAGAGGCTCTTTATTCAATAAACACACTTACGCACACACAGCAGTGGAAGGGTGGGGGAGAGAGAAGAAAACTTCCAAAGTTACCTAGGTTTTTGTGGGGCAAGATTAGATACTACAGTGCTCCTCGTTCTTTTGATTTTTACTCCCTTAAACGAGGGGATAACAACTGAATTTTTCTCGTACACACTAAAGCCACAGACTCAGAAAAACATATCCCACAATTTAAGGGAAGAATGGTGATAATGGGTGCAGAGGAGGAATTGCCTTTTATACAACACATTAAGATATTCCAAGTGATTTGTGGATGTATTTGAGAATTAACGGATTGAAGCTCCTGAAAACTGCTAAGAGAAACTGAAAATGGAAACATTAGTTGTTCAAATTAAATCTAAACATGTTTAGAGCAAGTTCAGGGACTATCACTTCTCAATGTGTTTGAATAACTGGTACCAAATCTGTCTCTCTGCTGTAAACAGCTAGGAAATTGGACAAAATATATGAGACAGCTGTTTTCAGACGTTAGAAAACAGACACAGGACAGAAGTGTGAGTCTCGAGAACAGGAAAAGAAATGAGGTAAGCCCTGTAACCAACATGGCTTTCTGGCTATAGGCACTTCCCAGACTGCAGCAAAAGAGGAGGAACCATGACAAGGCAGATCCAACTCCTGAATTTAATAGACAGAGATCAGAGTTAAAGGAGGCTAAAAGAGCTGAAATATGAGGGGCAGAGAGAAAGAACTCCAGAAATCTATACAGGCAGCTATCCTGAGTCCTTCATTGAGTATTAGGCTACATACATATGTATGAAATGAAACTCTATGAAGCCAGGCAAAAACAACTACCGAGATTTGTGAGATGGGGGTTGAGTTGTAGCCAGCCAGAATGGAGACATTGCTGACCACCCTGAATACTTCCTTGAACCTCCTGAAGAGGCGTGCTTCAAAAGGATAATTAAATGAGCCCTAAAGAAAAACTTACTTTAGATGCATGCTCCCAAACTTAAAAATACGCTTAAAAAGGATCAAGTTGAATAGTAAGTAACTTAACTCCCTGGCAAAACAAAATTCAGCTTTCCAAAGGAAGACTACAAAATCTAGACTTTTTTTTTTTTTTAGAGTCTCGCTCTGAGGCCCAGGCTGGAGTGCAGTGGCGCAATCTCTGCTCACAGCAACTTCCACCTCCTGGGTTCACGTCATTCTTCTGCCTCAGCTTCCCAAGTAGCTGGGACTACAGGCGCCTGCCACCACGCCCAGCTAATTTTTTTATATTTTTAGTAGAGACGGGGTTTCACCGTGTTAGCCAGGATGGTCTCGACCTCCTGACCTCATGATCCGCCGGCCTAAGCCTCCTGAAGTACTGGGATTACAGGTATGAGCCACCACACTTGGCCCAAAATCTAGACTTTCAATAAAATATTTACAACGTCTAATATCCTAACAAAAATTATTTAAAATGCAAAGGATCAGGAAAGTATAAGCCAGAACAAGAGAAAAATAAGTCAATACAAACAGATGCAGAAAGACAAAAATAGTAGAATTAGCAGACAAGAACCTGAAAGTAGTTATTATAGCTGTACACAAGGATTTTAAGGATGATAAAAACACAATGAGGACAAAAATGGAATATACACACACAGAAACAAAAAGCTGGTTAAAAAAAGTAATAAATTGCAAAGCTTTGTCAAGACTAAAAAAAATTGAATTTACAAAGATTTGTCAAGAAAAGAAAACAAAGAGGCAAGATACAAATTACCAATATCAGGAAAGAGAAAAGGGATATCACTACACACATAATACACACTACACACATAAATCTGACAACTTGGATGAAATGGACTAATTCCTCAGAAAACACAAACTATCACAAATCACCTAATATACAGATAATTTGAATTGCCACATAATTCTAAAGAAAATTAAATTTTTAACTTTAAAACTTTTGATAAAGAAATCTCCAATCCCTGAGTGTTTTGCTGGAGAATTCTATCAAACATCTAAAGAAGAACTGTTGCCAATTCTCCACAATTTTTTTTCAGAAAGTAGAAGAAAAGGGAATATTTCTTAATTCATTTATGAAGTTAACATTATCCTGCTATCAAACCAGACAAGGACAGCATGAGAAAATTATAGAATGGTGTCTTCCATGAATACAGATACAAAAATCCTAAGCAAAATATTAGCAAAAACTTCTGGAATATATGTAAAGAATTGTATATCATTACTAAGTGTAATATTAGAAAAGTTAGTCAGTGTAATCTACTATATCAACAGGCTAAGGAAGAAAAATTACATGATCATCTTAATCAGTTCAGAAAAAGTATTGACTACTCATTCATGGCAAATTAAAAAATCAGAAAAGTAGGAATAGAAGAAACTTCTTCAACTTGATTAAAAGCATCCGCACAAAACCTAAAGTTAACATCATACTTAATAATAAAAGACAATGCGTTTTCCATAAGACTGGAAACAAAGGGAATATTCACTCTTATTCAACATAATGCTGGAAGTATTTGCCACTACAATAAGGCAAGAGAAGGAAACAAGCATACAGGTAATTTTTAAAACAGAAATAAAACTGTCTGTATTTAAAGATTACATTATTGTATACATCAAAAATTCCAAGGACTCTGTAAGAAACTCCTAGAATTAACAAGTAAGTTTAACAAGGGTGCAATATACATGATAAACATCTACAAATTAATTGTATTTCCATATATTGGCAATGAGCATGGAAACACCAAATTTATAAGAGCGGTATCATTTATAATGTCCCCCAAAATTACTTAGGTGTAAATCTAAAACAAACAAACAAACAAAAGTACAAGACTTATTTGATGAAAACTTCAAATGCTGATGAAAGACCAAACAAGATCTAAATAAATGAAGAAACTTCACCATCTTCACAGATTGAAAAACTCAACAAAACAAAGATGTCAATTTTTTCCAAATTGATGTTTAGGTTTAATGCAATTCCTATATTGCAATATTTGTTACAGATGTAAACAAAAGTTTATAGGAAAAGACAAAGGAAATAGAGTAGCTAAAACAATTTTGAAAGAGAATAATAAATTGGGAAAAATAAGTCCACCCAATTTCAAAATTTGCTGTGTAGCTACAGTAATCAAGACAGTGTCACATGAGCAAAGAGACAGACACATGAATCAGTGGAACAGAATAGAGAACCCAGTAATAAACCCATGCAAATACACCCAACTGATTTTTGACAAAAGTACAAAAACAATTTAGTGAAAGAAGAATAATCTTTTCAACAAGTGGTACTGGAGTAATTGGATATCAGTAGCCAAAAACCTCTACCTAAGTTTTACACCTCATACAAAAATTAACTCGAAATAGACCATGGACTCAAAGTAAAATGTCAAACTGTAAAGTCTTGTTTTTAAATAGGATAAAATCTTCAGGATCCAGGGGTAGGCAGATGTTAGATTTGACACTGAAAGTGCAATCTACAAAAGAAAAAGTTAATAAATTTGACTTGATCAAATTAAAAACTTTTTGTGTCAAAGACTGTTAAAAAGGTGAAAGTCGCAAGCTAGGAGAAAATATTTGTAGACCACATATCTGAGTAGCATTTTGAATATATTATTAAACTCTCACAACTTAACAGCTAAAACGTTTTTAAAATCTAATTAGAAAATGGCATAAGACAGAAAGACACCAAAGAGAATGTACGGATGGCAAATTCCACTTCAATGTATTTATCCAATAGAAAACATGTCCACACAAAGACATGTCCACAAATAATCGTAGCGGCTCTAATCATAATGGCCAGAATGGAAACAATCCAAGTGTCCATAAACAGAAGAATGAATAAAGAAATTGTGATATAGCCCTACAATGGAGCATTACTCAGCAATAAAAAGTAACGTCATAACAACACACTGCAAGACACAAAAACATGGAAGAATCTCAACATTATTACACCAGATTCGGAAACCGTATATAAAAGAGTCCATACTGGATACTTCTGTTTATACAAAATTCTAGAAGAGGCAAAACTATGTTGACAGGGAGAAGATCAGTCATTGCCTAGAGTTAAGGTGGGATACAGGTAGGGACCGACTTCAAAGAGACCTGAGGGAAATTTGGGGTAATGGAAATATTATGTACTTTAGTTGTGGGAATGTTGCTTACACAGGTGCGTACAATTGCTGAAACTCATCCAGCTAGAAGATGTTTTGTATATAAATTTTGCCTCAATAAAGTTGATGAAAAATCATTTCCAAAGCATTCAACAAGTACAAATACTTAGTAATACACAAGGCCAATTAAATTCTGTAAAATTGGTTTCAGAGCATAGCTGAAAAGTAATTCAAAGATGATGAAGCTGACTCTTCCATATACTATGTTACTTCTTCTGTGAAAAACAAAACCATGAACTCAGAAGAGTTCACATTTTTCAAATGTGACCTTATTGTTTATAAAGTCCATATTTCAGGAAGGAAGGAGGGTACTCACCAGCCAGAGGTTGGGGATTACCAGTTTTTTAACTCATGAAAATTATGGGTTTGCTTTCACTCAAGAGTTCTAATTAAGACCCTTGCAAAAATTGTATGTGTGTGGTCAGGAGGAGAAGAGGTTCCTCCTCCGAGCCAGGGATACAGGGGAAATTTCATGATACTCAGCAGGGGCTGGGGCAGAGCTGACTCGGTAGTCTCAAGAAAGGAAACTTCAAGAAGGCTATTTCTAAAGAGGTACCAATAACACATCCTAGATAGAGTTCAGAGTGTGTCCATAAAACAGGAAGAACCTATAAAAGGGTCACACTGAGCCTGGGCAACATAGAGAGACTCTATGTTAGATATCTAAACAATTTTTAAAAGTTAGCCACATGCAGTGGCACGCATCTGCACGGCATGCATCTGCACCCAGCTACTTGGAAGGCTGGGGCTGGAGGATGGCTAGAACCCAGGAATTTGACACTGCAGTGAGCTATGATAGCACTACTGTACTCCAGCCTGGTCTACAGAGCGAGTTTCTATCTAAAAAATAATAAAATAAAATAAAATAAAATAAAATAAAATAAAATAAAATAAAAGGGTTATACTGTTTGATAAGGAGTGTAAGACATTGAGAATTTACTTGCTGAGACTTTACCTTCCTTGGAAACTACAGGCAGATAGCCCTGTCCTATTATAGTGGGGTCAATGACCTCATTTTTTGGTGGGTCTGAGGCCATCAACCCACACATTCTGGTCAAAAATATTTTCAGAAACCAATTTTTTTTTTCAAAGAAAAGGCAGAAAAGAAACATTACAAAATGTTAAACCTAGTTGCCTTTGAATGCCAAAAATATGGATACATTTTCACTAACTTTCTATATTTCCAAATATTGTTTTATAAGTATTACTTTTGCAATGGAAAAATATAGCAAACATGTTATTATGGTCTGCATTTATTGGTAATGAAAAAAATTTCCAGGGACAACAAATTGTTCTGTTATACTCTTCTAACTTCTATAAATTTCTGTTACTTTTGCAAGAAAATTACTGCATATTTTAGTCTTTTCTATTAATAAACAAAATGTGCTTTCCTATACCACAAACTATTTTATCCCTGTTGGTGTTTTTTTTTTTTTTTTTTTCTGCATGTGTCAAAGACGTCATTGTTCCCTCATACAAGCTTGCAGTCGCACGGACCACAGCCATCTGGGGAAAAGG
>NW_012109820.1:778469-827880 GCF_000951045.1 Mandrillus leucophaeus | reverse complement strand
TTTTCTATTAATAAACAAAATGTGCTTTCCTATACCACAAACTATTTTATCCCTGTTGGTGTTTTTTTTTTTTTTTTTCCACTGCACGTGTTCAATACGTCAATGTTCCCTCCTACACACTGTAAGCCACACAGACCACAGCCATCTGGGGAAAAGGGATAGAGTCTTCTGATTGTGTCCACCTGGGGAACAGATTCATTCTACTTCATCTCAGCCTAGTTCAGTTGCTAATATGCCCAGTTTGTTAATAGCCAAGGGCCTTTTACTCGAGAGGAAAGATCAAGTATCCCAAATAAGCATTAAAAAGACAACTTAAAAATTATATACATTTATATAATATATAATAAATGCCCCTCCCTCCTCGAATTAAGTTTATCTTTTAAGCTGCTGACGACTGAAGATGCCACTCAATTATGACACAAAGGAACTGAATATTAAAGGCAAAATTTGCAGCTCTTTACAGGCAAAAAAGATTTTTCCATGATCCCTTTACACCTTAAAGATTAGTAAGCTTAAACACATGCCAATATGCTGCCATGACAGAATTCAAACAGATGTGCTCAGGAGCAGAGCGTAGGCTTTGGGTTTGAAAATATTTTTGTCTTTCCCTCCTCAGTAAATCATAATTGAAAGATTATTATCAAAAGTATAACTGGTTTATGGCTTTTGGCCATCCTATATGATGTCATAAGCTAACTCCATATTTGTGACAATCATCCAATTTCTTTAAAATAACTCTAAAAACAATCTTTTTAAATTCTTTCTGGCAAGCCCTCCACTTATCTCTTAGCTCGTGAAGATAAAGTTGTTGTTTGAGAACCTGGGATCCAGCATCCCCTGTGATCTAAGTAGCTTTCCTTATTTTCATGTTGCTGGTGCCATATTATGGAGAGCCCGAATTATGATACTGCTACATTCTGCCCTCCAACTGACTCAAAGAGGACCAGATGAGGAGTTTGTGTATGTATGCCCTTTAAATGTGAATTCTGTGTTACCTCTTCCAAATAACAAGTTAGTGGATCCTAAAGTCAGATGGAGAGCAGAGCAGATGGACTATTCAGAAAGAAGAAGGAAACACACATTTATTGAGCATCTCTGAAGGGGTCCAGCCCCTCCACACCTGCGGGTATATCTCGTCAGGTGGGACGAGAGACTGAGAAAAGAAATAAGACACAGAGACAAAGTGTAGAGAAAGAATGGTGGGCCAGGGGATCTGCGCTCAGCATACGGAGGACCCGCACCGGCACCGGTCTCTGAATTCCCTCATTATTTATTGATTACCATTTTCACTATCTCAGCAAGAGGAATGCAGCAGGAGAGCAGGGTGATAGTGGGGAGAAGGTCATCAAGAAAACATGTGAGCAAAGGAATCTGTGTCACAAATAAGTTCAAGGGAAGGTACTATGCCTAGATGTGCACATAGGCCAGATTTATGCTTCTCTCCACCCAAACATCTCAGGGGAGTAAAGAGTAACAGAGCGGCATTGCTGCCAATATGTCTCGCCTCCTGCCACGGGGCGGTTTTTCTCCTATCTCAGAATAGAACAAATGTACAATCGGGTTCTCTACGGAGACATTCAGTTCCCAGGGGCAGGCAGGAGACAGAGACCTTCCTCTTATCTCAACTGCAAGAGGCCTTCCTCTTTTACTAATCCTCCTCAGCACAGACCCTTCACCGGTCTCAGGCTGGGGGACAGTCAGGTCTTTCCCAACCCACGAGGCCATATCTCAGGCTATTACATGGAGAGAAACCTTGGACAATACCTGATTTTCCAGGTCTCTGCAGCTTTCTGCAGTGCATTGTGCCCCTGGTTTATCAAGAATGTAGAATGGAGATGACTTTTACCAAGCACACTGCCTGTAAACATTTTGTTAACAAGGCACATCCTGCACAGTCCTAGATCTCTTAAACCTTGATTCCATACAATACATGTTTTTTTAAGCTCAAGGTTGGGGCAAAGTTACAGATTAACAGCATCTCAGGGCAAAGCAATTGTTCAGGATGCAGGGCAAAACGGAGTTTCTTATGTCTTCCTTTTCTACATAGACAGAACTGTCTGATCTCTCTTTCTTTTCCCTACACGTCTCCTATGTACCAAGTGCTGGAAATGAAGGATGCTCTTGCCATTCATGGTTGACCAGCAGCATCAGCATCACCCGGGATTCTCTAGAAATTCAGAATCTCAGGTGCCATCCAGACTTGTGTTTTAACAAGATCCCCAGCATTGCATGTATATCATTTCATCTGCATCAAAATCCTGGATAAAGATGGTATTATCTCCATTTTACATTGGGAAATTAAGGATCAGAAAGTTTAAGAAATTTATATAAAAGTTACGAGATAATAATAAGTAAAGCTGGGTTTGGGCCCATTTTAAAACTTATTATATTTCCACTCCACTAGGATAACTCCTAAACCAGACTAAAGCTATGAGACTTAGGTTTCAATCCAGCTTCCACCATTAATATCTCCCTGGCCTCATACCCTACAAGCCAGTTAACCTATCTGAGTCTCATTTTTTTCCTGCGTACTTCATGGAATTACTACAAAACAAATGAAATCAATACATGTGAAAACACTTTGTAAAATGTATAGCACTGGCCAAAATTAATTTTTTAATTGAATCTTATTTGTGACTCTTTCTCATTCAGTTTTTTTCCAAGACATAAAGACCAAGAACAAAACACCAGATGTTAAGGACCTTCACATTACACAGAGAGAGGCTAAGCTGCCTATGTGGTTTTGAAACTGGCAGGTCAGCCTTAGCCCATCACCCAACTCCAGGGAATAAAAAATTTGAAGTTAAAGGGACAGAAGAGTTTTCTCTAGAAAGTGTTTCTAATTGGGGGTGGGGAGGCAGAATTTCTTCTTCATCTCAACCTACAGCAAGAGGCTCTAAGAAGACCACACAGAGAATTTATTTGTCCCCTGAAAGGAGACAACTTCATCTGGAAGGAGAAATCTACCATAAATCTCTCCTCCCCTGTTGGCTTTCCAGAGTAAAATAATATTATGTTTTAGTATTGCCATGCTGATATTTAAACTGGACGGCAAATGTTAATTATGTATCTTGGGGCTAAAAGCAACTAGTGGACTTTTTAATTATCAAAAAGTGTCTGAAAAGTTAGGACCCTGCCCAAAATTTCAGCCAAAAAGCAAGGAAAACCTCCACAGATTTTGTCTAAAGGGATAGTGAGAAAAAAATAATGTAGTTTGCTGCTTGCACCCAATGGAGCACTGCTCTTTCGATACCCTGGTTACTCTATTATTAGTACAATAAAAACCAATACTAGATAAACAGAAAAACTGTTTCCAAAGCAAAAGTCTGGTTTCAAAGATAAAGGTTTGAAGCGAGAGGTGAAACAGGTGAACCAACTTTCCTAAATTACCTGCTCTTACCCTAAATCCAAAACCCTAAAACGCATCCTAAACCATTGTCTGACAGCTGCTAAACAGTCAGATGTAGGCGAGGCTTCCCATCATGAATTGGGCCTAATTCCATTTTTCTGTAAGAAACTATAGAGGTTTGGAGCTGTAGAAAACTTCTTCCCCACAATCAAGTACTAACCCAGCATATGGGATAAGAAGATAGAGGAGCAGCCTCTTCACCCCTCGCAGAAATACCCAATGAGAACGGAGGTATTAGTCAGACTAGTTATGAAGGGGAAAGCTGAGAGCAGAAGTCTAGGCAGACCCAGCACACAGGTCCTGGGGATGTGGACACAGGAGCAAGGTCACAGGTTGTTGGCTATAGATACAGTCACACATGGGTAGCTGCAAAAATAGGAGATCAATATATGGGTTGGAAAAAAGAAATGGAAAAGATCCAATTTGACCAAGGTCTCCAATTACCATGTGTGTCAGGATGACTTCTAATACATATCTCCATCCCAAACCTTTGTAGGAAGCTCAACGCCATAGACATCTTCTTTCTTTCTCTATCTTCTAATTCCAGCACCACTCCCAGTCCCGCTTATGGCCATCCAAAAGTCTAAGACTTTAAAAAATAGTCATATTCTTAACCTCCTTAAAATGCTTCCATGGTCTTCACAGCCTTCAGATAATGCTGGGGCTCCTTGGCTGGCCTCCAAGGTCTCTTGTGACCTGGCTCCTACTCACCTCATTTCTCACTGACTCCCGTTCCACACCTCACCATCCAGCCAGATGAAACTGCTCAGTTTCCAAACACTTCTCACCTTTGAGCCTTAGCATTTTCTCTACTACAGAGTTTTCCAAGCTGGCTGATGATAAGAATCACCTGAAATGCTTTCTAAAATGCAAATTCCCAGGTTCTACTACAGACCTACAATTCAGAATCAGCAGGGAAGGGATTCAAGAATCTGTGTTTTTAACAAGCTCTCCAGGTAAAACTTAGCATCTGGCAACTATAGTGTAATTCTATGAGGCAAGGACTCTGTCTGCCTTTTTCATAGTGTTATATCCATAATCCATGATAAGTGCTATTCCCTTTGCATACAATGCCTGTCCTCCTCCAATATTTTATCTGACTGAATGCTGTTTTGTTTAAACAGCACCCAGTTCAGTTTGTGTAACATAATAGGCAGTCTACATATGTTGAATAGCTAATTAATAAGAAAATAAGTGAGTGCAACAAATGAGTGGCACAGGAAATTTGGGGAAATGAGATGTGAGGTTACAAGTGGCAGGCAACAGTTGGATGAATGTATCCCACATTGTGGACATCTGGGAGACCCAATTATAGGGATGGGGAATGCAATGGCCTGAATTTTTTTATGTCCCCTAGAAATTCATATGCTGAAATCCTAACGCCAAAGGTGATGGTATTAAGACATGGAGCCTTTGGGAAGTGATTGGGTCATGAGCGTAGAGCCTAGAGAGATCCCTTGTCGCTTCCACCATGTGAAAACACACCAAGAAAACTGCTATCTATGAGCCAAGAAGCAGCCCCTCACCAGACACTGAATCTGCCAGCACTTAGATCTTGGAATTCCTGGCCCCCAGAACTGTGGGAAAGAAACATCTGTTGTTTATAAGCCATCCAATTTATGGTATTTTATTAGATAAGACAAAATTTCTGGGTTCAGAAACAATATACCCAACCCTAGGGAATGGGTTACCAGATAAATATCTGGTCACTAGAATAACTAAGGACACAATGCAGAAATCTTGCCATTAAGAAAATGGGGAAGAGGATAGAACATTTGTTTAAGAAAATGGGGAAGAGGATAGAACAATTAGAGGGCAGAGATTCAGCCACAATATAACTTAAAAACAATATAAGAACCCAATAACTTGGAAGAGCATTGTTGAAATTTGAGTGGTACTAGTCACAAGATGTTCTTAATGACGAATTACTGAGGTCCCCTTAGAAGGCAGAACTGGGGCTGGGCTGGCACATAGTTACACCTACAGGAGAGTGCTGTAACACACCTCTAAAGATTAGGAGGAGATGCAGGGTTCAAGAACCTGGCAGTCACTTCTATCAGCCACTCTTCTCATCCCCCAGCTACAAGAGAGATCATCAAATTTATTGAATTATTCCTATATTATTATCAACTAAGAAAGTAATTTTCTGGAGTTGTAAGCTATAAAAGAAAAAATAAATATTGATTTAATAATACTTGAAAGTAGGTGGAGACATAAATTTTAAAGTCCAGGAAAATCTGAAAGCTGGACAAATAGAGGAACAAGACAGAAATCAAGAAGACTTCAGACTGTGCTCTTTAGATATCAGATCCACCTGGTGAAGCTGGACATACTTGCTAATTTCCGTAGCTACATTTATTTATGTAATTAAAAATTCATTCATAAAGCCTCAGTGGTGGTGAGAACACCAGAAAGAAGAAAGCCAGGGTATGTTTGAGGTTTTGTGAAACTCTCAAATTATCCTTCATCCATCCTAGATAGAAGAGGAGGGTAATGGAGAATCAGAAAGAAAGAAAACTATGAAACTTACAAGATGTAACCACTTTTCTATTCATGTTTAAACCATGTATATTTGAGCAGAAACGTAGCACATGTAATACCAATTCATTTTTGCTGTAATCATCAAACTACTGTTTTCCAGGAGGAATTTAATGTGCACAAAGAGTTTTGAGCCTTTTCAGAAAGATTTTTAATCCACTCTCCTCATAAAAACAGGAAGCTACATTTGCCAACTGTTAACTGACTCAATCATGAAAAGTTCAGATTCTCTTCAAATTTTCAAGGCCATAAAATTCAGTAGATTTTATTTGTGGTAATTAGGTTCCCTAACCCCACAAAGAAAGGACAGTGTTTGTTCAGATGGGTGAGTCGGTTTCCCACAGGGGTTACCAGAGTTGACCTTACCCAGCAGGTAGGGTTCCTGGTTATAGTACACTGTTCCCCTGTCCTTCACTTTTCCATGGTAATCTTGCTCCTTCTTTCTTCCTCTCCTGATTTTATTCTCTCCCTTTCCACATTTATTTCCACAATGAAGAATATTTGATATTTTATTTATATCAGTCTCTATTCTATTCAACATGGTTATCAATCACTTGGATGAAGGATAAAGGCAGCTCAGATGCTTATAAAGTATGAGATAAAGTGTGAGATCTTAAAATAAAAGGACAGGATAATCTATTAAATGATAGAGATGGCTGGTTCTAATACTGAGTTTTAATGAAAAATAAAAGTGCTTTTCTTAGATGTAAAATATCTATATGTAGATATATAAACACACAGGAAAGAGTGCAATTTTTTAAGAGGTCATAGTTTAAGAGGAACTTCAGCAAACTAAAGTGTTTCCAGTGGAAGAAAATCTAGATGGGAATGAATCTAAATGGCTTAATGTTATAGGAATTGGGATCATTTGGCCTGAAAATGAGAAGACTTTGAGGGTATAAGACCACTCTTCGAATAAATTAGAAGACTAGTGAACAACTGCCAATACATTTTATAGTCAGATTTATATCAATACCACTGAACTAGATGATTCCCAAAATCTTTTCTAGATATGAGATTCTGTGTTCTTCTCCACCATGGCCTATTCAGACCTTCTCCTTCAGAGCACCTCCACCAGTGTAGAACTGTACAAATACTAACAACTGGTTTGGAATGCCCCAATATAAAATTTTCAGTGTCAAAGATGGTTCTGGCTTTCACATCAACTTTTTGATAGTTTTGTTTTGTTTTCTCAGACTCTTCTAAAAGGTCTGCCTGACCACACAGAAGTAACTACCTATAAGACTAAAAGATATAATGAAATTCATGCCTAAACTTGAAGCATCTCATCAATTTGTAATCAAGTCCCTTTTGCATAGACGCGTTGCCCAAGTCTTTTAAAAAAAATGTCCACAAGCAATTTCTTCTCTCCTTTCAAGATTTTTAACTATTGGATTGAGTATCAAGAAATGGGAAATGAATTCAATGATGGGAGAAAATAACAGTCATGGTTTCTTATGACATTTAAGAAAATGGGAAAGTAGGATAAACTCATCTAAGTAACTATTCTAAAGGTTGAGTATTTGGCCACTTTCTTGCCCAATATAACCATTAATAGTTGTGACCTAAGGAGTTTCAGGACATAAGGCTGAGCATTTGAATGACAAGCTAGGAGGGTGCCTGGTGGTGAGCATTCACTGTGTGCATGTGCGCCATCCAAAACTTTTCATATGGGAAAACTAAGACAAGAAAGTTAATTAACTTTACAAGATAGAAGAAAAAAAAAGTCCGTTTTCACTTCAGTTTACCACTGTGAGAATTGAAACGATTCCATTTCCAAGAAAACTATTAATTTTTATAGGGTCAGCATGCTTTTTATAAACTGCATTTTTATGATGCCATGCTTGGTGTTGGAAACATTTTATACTCCAGAGGAAAGTCTGAGTTTTTGCGAAGTGGAGGAACAGTATCGTATTTAAACCATTTGATCTATTTTTAAAAATGCTGTAGTTAAGCCTACAGATTGTCTTTTAAAGTCTTTTAAATAGAGCCTTTTACAAGACATCTCAAACGGGTAATATTCTGCTCCATCTCTCCTTTGTCTTGCTTTCTGCACATTCTGTGTGTTCCAAGAACGTGCGCTGTCCACAGACTCAGATTGCTGGGTGTCCAATCCACAATCCACATATAATAGAGACTCCTCAAGCTCCAGCATGAATTAATCCGCTGCCTACCACATCTTCTTTCGGAAGAAGAAGAGCAATCAACGTGATGAAATAATGGGAAAGACTTTTTGCAAGAAAAGATTAAAGGAACTGGAGGTGTTTCACCTACAGAAGAGAAAGTGATTTGTACACAGCTTTTCATTGAAGATTTCTTTTCTAGAGGCAGTAAATAATTATGTTCCATGTCCACAGAGAATCAACAACAACAAAAAAACTGTGTTGAAGTTATATCCAGTTTACCATTGAGCAAAAAAAAAGGTATTTTCAAGGTTTGAGTGATAAAGCAGTAAAATGATCTCTTCTAGAAGGTTATAGAGCTTGTCTTGCTAAAGAGCTTCCATAAGAGAAGAGTTGCTCTCTCGCCTTGAATGGTGTAAATAAAGAAGGTCTGTGACTAAAATGCAGAAATGGGAACTTGTGGCCCAATAACCCAAGGCAGAGATGAATATAGCCTGTTATAAAGGCCTGTAAGAAAAGTATTCTTGGAATTTGCCTTGGTAATACATTCTAGTACTTAGCAACCACCCCTATCAAGGAATTCCTTTTCCTAGGCTCAAAATTCAGGTGTTACATTCAGATCCTTCTCTATGGGAGTGAGGATGTATAATGCACCCTTGAGTGGTCCTTGCAGATGAGTTGCCAACTTCCACCTCAGTATGGTAGTGGTCTAGCTAGGCTATTGTCCAATGTGCCCATCACAGAGCCATAAATAGAAGAGCCCTTCATAGAGCACACACCTGATTCTTCTGACCATGAGGAAAAAGAGTCACTTGTGCTCTTGGCTGACCTCAAAAGAGATGTAGCATCAAATTCTACTGACCTCAAGTATATTTTTAGTAACTCTTATTTGCACAGCTCTAGACTAAGTGCTGGCCAGAAACATTAAAAAAAAATTATAAGTCATATTATCAGCCTCAAGTTGCTAAAACATTTGGGGTAAAAATAAGACATATGCATATTGAAGAGATGAGTGAAGCAGCTTTTGTTAAATGACAGTGTGACAGACTGAAAAAGTGCTGAAGAAATCAAAGAAGACAGGGACATCTGCAGACTAGAGTAGCTGGGAAAGGCTTCATGGAGGAGACGGGACAAAGTTTGGAAATTTGAATACCTCTCTTGCTTAATTTTTCATCTAAATGACTTCCCAGACTAACCTACAATCTCCTTGTCCTCTGTAAAGTGCATTGACCGATACCCGCAAGGAGCTGATCACTTTTAGTTTGTAGTGACTAGCTTCTAAAAGTGAACATTTTTATACCAGTTGAATTTGTTTTTACAGTTTAGTAAAATATTATATAAATGGATGAAACAATAAAAAAAAATTCCTAGAAAAGCTAAGTTATGTACCTTGAAAATCGCTGATATTGGTGAGTTGCTTACAAATATTTTCTCATGTGGGTATTGGTGAAATAACTGTAAAGATAGGTAACTTTTACTAAAATTTGAAGAATTCTAGACACAGATTGCTTCATGAGTATTTTGTTGTTGTTGTTCTTAGTTCACTTTAAAGAAATCCAATTGGAAATCATAAGCTATGTAAAGAAGACAACATGAGCTCTATTTAATCCCTGAACTCATACTCAGAAAACATAAATTAGCCTTGATCATACATTTTTAAGTTATTCTGTGCTCAGTTATGTTTTTACAATAAAATGAAATATTAAAATATATGTTACCATTTTTAATGATTCTCTGCTTTAAGTGACTTAATTAACCTGTCAACTACTATTCGATAGCATAAGCATGGTTAATAGGGCTTCTGTTGGCAAAAGTAACCTAAGAAGCACTGGACCAGAGGGACAAGGACATGGTTTCTAGTTTTGCCTTCTCATTGGAACTTGATCAAGACAATTCCTTGCCTGGCTCCAGTTTTATACTCCATAAAGTAACTGTGGTAAATTAAGTCTCTCTACAGAACACCTCCCCGCCTGCCCTCCACACCAAGCCTTGGCATTCTGCAAATCAATGATACCAGCTTTCATAAGCCCTTGGTGCATTGCAAACCTATAACACAGACTTGTTAACTAACAATCATTTGCACTTTTTACTGTCCTGACATAGCACATTTTTAAGTGTTCCAGTCCTCCAGTGCCCCTAGAACTGATCTTATTTCTCCTTATGACTGCTTTTTCTCAGAGAAAGTGTAGTATTCAAATTTTGATCTCCACTGGGTTTGAAACAGAATAGAGGCAAGGTATGTGAGAAAAAGACACTTCCCACAAATGAAAAAAATATGAGAGACAGTTATTATGAGGGATTAACTTTAGGCAAAAACAAATCCTTGATGCTTTTGGCCTATACCTCAAGAAGAGATCTGAGAAATATGCTAAGTCCTTTTTATATAAACCAGGATGCATCCTTCCCAACAAAGCAGCACTGCTACATCCTTAGCTAGGCGGGGGAAAGAAAGAAAGAAAAGGACTGTAAAATGCAAATAAATTGAGGAAGATACCAAATGAGGTATGATTTCATGGACTGGATCATGAAAATAAGTGGGATATTAGTGGGAAAACTGTCAAAATCTGAATAAATATTGTAGTCTAATTAATAGTAATGTACTAAGGTTAATATTTTAGTTTTGACAAATATGGTTGTGTGGGATGTTAAAATGAGGAGAAACTGGGTGTAGAATACACAGGAACCCTCTGTACTAACTTTACAATTTTTCTGTAGATCTAAAGTTATTCTAAAATAAAACATTCATATTCCAAAAAATTAGAGGTGCAAAAGATGACAGAGACTTATAGAGAATGAGAGTTTCAGGGAGAGAGAGAGAGAGAGCAAAAAGGGGGTATTAGGTGAAGAAGGGAAGGACACAGACAGCCAGGGAGGTGAGACTATATTATAGAGAACTTTAGCTCATGCTTGGTTTCTATTTACTTCGTTTGCAGTCTTGTTAGTCTGTACCTTTAGGGAAGTTGGATGCAAGTATTCAACCATTTTCTGCTAAAATGGTGCACTGTAATAAAAGCACCTCCTCCTCAACCCACTTACTGCTACATCAAACACTACTAGGATGGAAAGAGAAACTCTGTAATTTATACTTTATTTGCATAAAAACAAGATTTAGTAATCAAGAGTATCCCATGCTGTTACCCTTGCCCAAGCTGTCACCCAGGAAAATTATTTTTCCAGCGAAACTGGAAATTCCCCTGAGTCACCCCATTCCCTTGCTCTGATATTGGGTTTCCTCTGAAAAGTGCCTTGTGGCATGGTTGTGTTAGCCTTATGTTTAGAGATTACCACAGCAGCCCAGGGAAGGAAATGTTTGCCCATCCTCCTACTGACAAGGACCAGAACCCTGTAAAGTCTAACTTTTTTGCTATCCTTTAATTGGGATGACTCCCTTCCAGGGGACCTAGATTACTCATAGGCCCAAAATACATTCCTGTAAGTTATCAAAGCCCAATTTGGAGAACAAAATATTTGTCAAAGCCTACATAGTGGCATGGCTATCAGCCCAGAAAGACAATGACCAAGTAGCTCACACACGGAGAAATTAAAGAATATATATTTTCCACTGAAAAGTGGAGAGATATTCACAGACGGATTTTCCATGGGTCTTTTGCAGATGTGGAGTAACACATGTTCATGGTCTTTTCAGTTGCCTTTCCCCTTTCTATCTAAGCTTCTCCTTACATCTAGGGTCAGTGGAGCCAAAGTGGTAGGAGGAGGAGAAAAAGAGAAGGTTATCTGAGAAAACACAATCTTAGGTGCCTCTAGAGGAAATATGGCTACTTTGGGAACTCTTTTTCCTCTTTATGCTCCAGAATCCTATTCCTAGTTATATCATGCATTCTGTACTATTGGTTTAATTGAATCAAATAGCATTACATAAAAATAGAATTTTAGTGCTAGAGTTTGTCATCTCATCCAATTCTTTTATTATTTGGATGTATAGCCACAAAAATAAAATGAGAAAGGTAAGTGCATATCAAAGCAGTTCGTGGGGACAGAACTGCTCCTCTCATTTATGGTCATTGTCATCCACAAATAAATATTAAACATGGACCATAGCTGCATGGAGCCTGGGAAAACGAGTCAAGGACCAGACTAACTGCTGTATGGTGAGAGCTGCCAAGCAGACATGTCAGCGTTTACCTGGGGTAAGGCAGCCAAAAGCAGGCAAGATATACAATACCATACACTTGGAAAACCTTGAGTGAGCCACAGTCAGTCTGTATTTTAAAATATTGATTTAAATTCCAACCTCAGAACATTCACTTCGAAGGAACAGGGAAAGCTTATGCAGTTCAAATTCCAATTTGAAATATAAATAAGAAATTTTACAATTCTTATGGTGGTACATGAACTGTAAAACAAATTCTCTTTAGCTGCACTCTATGTGTATATATTTTACATAAAAGTTTCTTCATTGAAAATTCTTCCAGTGATTAATGGTGCAGAATGATCATATGTTATCAGGCCCCAGAGAGTCATGAGAGAAGGGGACTAAAAGACAGAAAATGAAAAATTTGTCTTTCCAGTGCTTTCAGAATGGTGCTCTTCCTTAGGGAAAGTTGCCCGTAACTTCAAGTAAGGCTTCTGTGGCAGCAGGCATACAGAGGTAAGTACACCTACTTCAGGGAGCTCACCTGGGACAGCTTAATGAGTTACTGATCTCCTAAAAGCAGCAGGAGGCCCACCTACTTTGCAGGAGTGGAGGAGGGCAATAGATAGGGCTAATCCCATCCCTAAGGACAAAATAAAATAAAAGGTGATCACTCAGTCACAGAGAATAGAGGAAACTACTATCGCCTGTGTGGGTGAAGTCCAAGCCTTGCAGGCTGGAAGTAGATCCCAAAATACAACATATTCCTTTCTCCATTCAAAGACATTTGAAAGAAAAATAATGCAGTCCTCAAATTTTATCCCTCTGAGAAAATAGCCCTCTACATGTGGAGCATTGTTGTTCAAAAAATGCCCTTGAGATCCATGCCTCATAAGTAACACCAACTTATAATGAGGTCTTGTTGGCCCCTTTGGTTTCTAACTCCCCTCAAACGGTATCAAAGATCATCTGCCTCAGACTGGATTCCATTCAATATTAAGCCATCATACTGAGGTTTTGGCATTTATTTAAGAGCCAAAGGACAAAACAGCCAGCTGTCAGTAGCATTTTTTATGTTCTATCATTTACAACCAGAAAGCAACTATTTTGACCACTTGATGATATGAAGCCACTAAAAGCCATATATTCAACTAGAAAAGCTTAAGTAATCATTGAACCTTGCTTAAAATCCAGAGAGAAAAGCTGTTTCATTTAAATATTGGTAAAAGCTTAGCATAAACTAGGGGTCAGCAAACCATAACCCAGTGTCTGGCCCTACTGCCTGTTTTTATAAATAAAGTATCACTGGAAAACAGGCATGCCCGTTCATAGATTTCTTGTCTATAGCTACATTCACAATACAATGGCAAAATTGCGTAGTTGCCACAGAAACCATATAGCCCACAAAGTCAAAAATATTGACTATCTGACCTTTTTCAGAAAACATTTGCTGACCCTTGGATAAGCCATAACTTGTTCCTTTCAATAAGGTTATCTTCATTCTGGAACAGAGAAAAATATCTCTTAAAAGACAAAGTAATCTCTTCTGAATGGGCTTAGGTTAAATATATTTCTAGAAGTATGTGCATTATTCTGCATAATAAAATCAGTTCTCCACATTTACTTCCTCTCTAATAGAAGCCGGCTATTCTACCATATTGGAGCAAGGGCAAAGTCACGAAGGTTCTCAGTCTTTGTATACTGTAAATTAAATTGGACTCTACAATAGCTTTTGTCTGAAGAATGTTTAAAGACACTATAGTTTGTTTTCATGGTCATGCATTTTTCTTCAGAACTAAGTAGAAGTTTTATTGAATTCTTTTCATTGATTAAGAAATCCTCTGAAGATTTGGAAAGGCCATGATGATTTTTAATCTTTTTTTTATTTTATTTCAAGCAGTCTTCATGATAAGGAGGGATTGTAAAAAGAATTATACTCTAGCTCTCTCAACATAATTCCCTGAAGATCAAACATTCTGATTGACTCTCTTTTTTGACTTAAAAAACATTTTGTGTGTCTTTCTATACTATCCATTTAGCTAAAAGAGACAGATGAAAAATGAATAAAATAAACTCTGCTCCAGTTCAGTAGTTTCTTTTTAGTTGTTTTTATTTTGCTTAACCAAGTCACTTGGCCTCAGTTACCCCGGTCATGGGAGCTTTGTTCATGCTGGATACCCTTCACTCTAATCCCCAAAGCCTCATATCCTGTTTTTCACTCTTTCTCTTGACTTTAGCAGATGTTGTCTATTAATGTGTCAGAGAGCTTAGGATGTTTCAATTACGGACCAAAGAAACAGGCTATTTTCACTCCTGTGCTTCCATGAACTTACTGTCCATTTGTCATTTGCAAGAGCGTGATTATCAGTACAAATAAATTGCAAATTGAAAGATGTGGAATGAACCGGCCATCCAGATTCAGATTCTGTGGATCAGGAAGCAGAAATGCTCCCGTTGTCCCACCTTATTCATCATAACTTGTAAGTCTTATTTGTCTAACTTGATCCAGGCAAAACTTTCTTGTTTTTAAAATCTGACATCCATTTGACTTTCCTTGTTTAGGTTTCAAAACAGTATAAATCAAGAGACAAGCTGTGAATGTGTATAGAGTATGTGAAAAGGAAGGCAGGTATTCTGGTCTGGCTGAGTGAAAGATCACCGCGGGAAGTTGGTGAAGATGAGGTTGGAAGAAGTACAGGGAATCTTGATCACCTTGTTAAGGCATTGCTTATTCTCAAGGCCATGGAGAGCCAATCAAAATGTTTTAACAGTCAAGACAACTGGGTTCTGGAGTTCCATTCATTTCTCATTAGCTGGCTGCTTTTGGACATTATTTGACCAGTATGTCTTTAAGTTTTACCCGCAGTTGAAGGAAGAAAGTAAAACTCACATTATATGACTTGCAGTATTGTTTAAGGAAGCAAACAAAATGTGCTTACAAAATATATGTAATGATAAGGTTTTACAATTATCACTATATTCATCATAATGCCCCAAATTCTATCAAGTTCAGTTCCACTTTAGCAGAGCAGACCCGAAATGCCTAGGCTTGAATCCTGGCTTCATGACTTCCTGTGTGACTTACCTAACCCTCAAATTCCTCACTCAGAAAATGGAGATACTAATAGTATCTACTTCCAACCTACTAAACAGTAAATACTTAGGGTGGAAATTACATAAGATAATTCACATATAGCACTCAGGACAAGCTTTGACATGTAATAAGAGATAAGGGTTAGCTTTGGCATTATAATCATTAATCCTCACAATGGGAATGTTACATGAGCATGAAGGAGAGAGCTACAACATTATCCCACATCACCATGGAGTGTGCACAGAGTAATTCCAGTGGATAAATTATACTAGTTAATAGATGCCTTTCTTGGCTTGATGAGTAGTGCACATACAAGCTGCTCAAGAAACGTTAGTTCCTGCATTCAATAAGCATTCAATAAATATGTGCTGAGTGTCTAATTCATACCACTCAATATGGAATATACACTGTATACAATATACAAAATATTGTATATTTTGTACAACATACAAAACTATTGTAAAATCCAATAGTTTGGATTTTACAAGCCAAAAGACAAACAGTGGGGGTTGCTAAAGGAATGCATTTCAGGGCCACCTAGTGCAGTCCAGGAGGGTCAGAGAAGGCTTCCTGGGAGGCAATGATGTCTAAGGTGAGACTTGAAGTAGGAAAAGGAGTTGTCCATGTAAAGCAGGCTGGGGCAGGAAGAATATTTCATCAGAGACAACAAGATATAGGACGTCTCTGAGAGACGAGTGATCGTGGTGATCCATATACTGAAGGACAATTAATATGGCTAGCAAGTAGGATATGATGGGGAAATGTGGTGGCAGTAAGGATTCTGATGGCAGAGGGCACTGGATGTAGGTGGATGCACTTGGGCATTATTCTGAAGGCAACAAGAAGCAATTAAAGGGTTTCAAGCAAGAGAATGTGAAATAATTATCTTTACCTTTGACAAAAACTTAAAACAAATGAAGTCGTCCTTTTTCTGTGCGGAAATTGAAGCTATCTGGCTGAAAGGTGATGATTGTTTCTATTTTTAAATCTTAACATTCAGTCATAGAGGACAGCAGCACATAGGTTTGAGAGATCTGGGAAAAAATAATTGAGGAACTGAAGGGGGAAATGAGGCAGAGGAAGGGAATGAGTACCAAGCCACACATTTCTAAGAGTAGATGAAGGTCTTGTTTTTATTTCTGAATTCCAATTGTGTTCAGTGATCAAGAGTCGTATTGTTTCAATATAAAGGCATTGCATGTGACAGTAATAAAAGAAAAAAATTCTATATTAAGTTATGTGCTGTCACCCTTCCCAACTCCCCCACCCTTACCTGCCTTCCAAGAAAGAAGGATTCTTCCTGTCAGGTTCAGTTTTTAGATTCTCCTTTGCTGCAAGGAATGCAAGGAAAAAGCTCCAGCAGAAAAACTGAAAGACATCTCAGGGACCAAGCCAGTTTACCTAGTAAGTAATTGATCCAGAAAGAGGAGGAAAGAAGCAAGAAACATAGCTGGGTTTGCGAAAGTTTGGGGAAGCTTGACGTGGTTATTGAGGAATACTTGGGAGTGCGGTAAAATGTAGGAGACATTAAGAATAAGAATAATACAGTCTGGGCATGGTGGCTCATGTCTGTAATCCCAGCACTTTGGGAGGCCGAGATAGGCGGGCCACTTGAGGTCAGGAGCTAGAGACCAGTCTGAGCAACATGGTGAAACCCCATCTCTACAAAAATACAAAAATTAGCCAGGCATGGTGGTGCGCGCCTGTAATCCCAGCTACTTAGGAGGCTGAGGCAGGAGAATTGCTTGAATCTGGGAGGCGGAGGTTTCACTGAGCCGAGATCACTGCACTCCAGCCTGGGCGACAAAGTGAGACTCTTCGTCTCCAAAAAAAAGAAGAAAAAGATAAATACGGAAAAACACTATAAGAAGTGTTTCTGTATTATAAATGATGTAATCACATAGAAGTACAATAAGCAAATTGTTTTTCAATTATTTTAAATGTAGGAGAGGCATTTCGTGAATTATAACATCATGCTGAAGTGGGACTACAATCCCTCTAAACTATGGAAATGTTATCTATATAATAAGGAGGCTTCCCCAGAACTTAGAAAGATCCATTTCCAGAAAGATCTCCTCAGAATTCTTGCCAAGGAGGAGAGAAAAGAGGAAGAAAAAAGTCATCTTTTTTTTTTTTACATCGAAATACATAGGATGTAAAGTAAGAATTTTGGCAGACACTGGTCTTTCCCTTCTAATGTATGCTCACTAAATAGTATTCAATAAGAATGTTCTCGTGAGAGATAAATGAAAACGAAGCTCCAAGGAAAAAAAAAAAAAAAAGCAGATCCAGGATGCCCTGAGCAGCTACATAACAAAGGGTGAGCCATCACAGGATAATCATTACCTGCTCAGAACAGAGCAGAGGAAGAGTTTGTGTTCTACTGCTGCTTAAAATATTCCACATAAATGAATCAACCAAAGAGTGGAAGCTAAATCAAACAATTTTGCAGACTAAAAGTAAGAAATTTAAAACCACAGAAATGACAAAAAATACTGCTTTAATTGACAACAATTTCAATGTGATTCATAAGAAATCACATTGAAATTGTTGTAGAAGAATGCAATTACTTCAAGCAAACAATTATCCAACCTGTTTTAGAGAAGGAATGTTTAGAAGTATAAGAGAGCAAATAGCCAAAGGAGCACATGACCAGGGGGCTCTGCTTTGCAAAACTATGTCTCTGAATCTGAAGTTTAAACTGGGCCAGGCACAGTGGTTCATGCTTGTGATACCAATACTTTGGGAGGCCAAAATGGGAGTTTGAGCCTGGGAGTTTAAGACTTGCCTGAGGAGTTTAAGACCTGTCGGGGCGATTCAGTGGGACCTCATCTCTATGAAAACCTCAAAAAACTAGCCCGGCATGGTGGCACACCCCTGTAGTCCAAGCTACTTGGCAAGCTGAGGTGGGAGGATCGCTTGAACCCAAAGGCAGAAGTCGCAGTGAGCTGTAATCATGCCACTGCACTCCAGCTTGAGCAACAGAGCAAGATCCTGTCTCAAAAAATAAAATAAAATAAAGTTTAAATGTATAATGTTTACATGGGAGGATCAGGATTTGGGATGATTTGTTATTTTTATTCAAAAAACAATAATGACTTTGTCTCTGAACAAATATTGTACCCAGTCCACTGTTTAGGGAATACAAAACTGGGTATAACTGCTGCATACAGCCGTAGTGCCACTCAAATGGCTAAAAAGCTGTGTTTTCATTCCAGAGCTAGATTATGTGAAAAGGGAAAATTGTATGTGAGAAAGAAATATATTTGGATACTGGATCTTCAGTCAGCATTCACCTCTATGGAAAAACTGAGGTATTCTATTTTTAAACTTCAATATTCAGCCATAAAAGAAAATCAATTTGAATATGCATCATTGGAATTGAGTTTCTTCAATTTGTTCCAGACATTAAGCACCAGTTACCAGCTCTACACTGTTTGGGAGCTCCTATCAGAATCTAACAGCAAGACACTTACACTATTCTACAAATATCAAAACAGTAGGGTGTGTGGTCTTCGTTAATCAGCAGGATACGCCAGTACATGAACACACTTTCCTCCCTGTGGTCCACCAAAGAAACATGGAAAGAATGTGATCCAATCCCTGCATTGCACAAACGTGGAGATCAACTGACTTGTCAGGAAGAAGAATGCTGGAACAATTTCCACTTACTCAATTCAGGTTATCTCCAAAGGAAGATGCAGATGATCATTAATCTGTATGTGCTAAAGATGATCAATACTTTCTTCCCAAACTCCTACCACCTACGGGAGAGAATCAGAGTCAACAATAAAGGCACCACAATTTCACTCTACTTTTACTTCAAAATGATTATCTCAGCTTGATAAATAAGTTATCATTTTTATTTAAAAAGTAAGCTGAGCAAGGTAAGATACCCTTCCACAAATTTCCTAGGCTATAAATAAGCATTCAAACCCAGAAGTCCGAATTCTCAGTCCAATGTTTATCCTGAATTCCCAGTCCAATGCTTATCCCACAAGACTGTAAAGTTTCCTGTAGCCACCCCTCATAAGGGCTACAGCAGCGTTTCTCAACCTGTCACTATTGACAATTTGGACCAAATAATTATTTGTAGGGAAGTCAGGAGGGAAGCTGTCCTGTGCATTGTAGGGTGTTCAGCAGCACTCCTGGCCTCTACCCACTAAACACCAGTAGCACTCCCCAGTCGTGATGACCAATAATGTCTTCAGACATTGCCAAATGTTTCCTAGAAGGCAAAATCACTCGGTTGAGAATCTCTGGGCTACAGCAATATGAAATTTTCTCTTAAATTATCAACGAAGTAGATGAGTCCATTTTATAGGAACTTAATCACACTTTAAAAAAATTGCACTGTTACTAGAAACATTCTCGTAAACCCCTAATATAAAGTTATAATTATACTATGGTTTAGCAGTGAGTTAAATCATTTCTTTGATAACTATTAAATAATGCAGAGGATTTCTCTCACATAACAATAGGTATTACTTTTAAATCCAATAGCAACCATACACTGACAGTCTACTTGCCTGTTAGATGAAGTGAAAATATATATCTCATAATCAATCACTTAGCTACAACAGCATTACATAGATACTCTCCAAATGTCGGTATCCATCCTATCACATCATATTACATGTGGAAGAGGTGGGAGCTAAAAGTGTTTTCAGAAGCCACTAAGTTTTGGCTACCTCTAGATTTATAGAGCTACCAACCAGGAAAACTCGGATAAGCAGATAATATGTATAATTGCCCACTGAAGCCAAACATAAATTCCAAGTCAGTTAGCCTAAATATCTTCTGCAGTTGATGAATCCATTAGTAATTATCTTCCTGCACCCATGAAGTAGTTAAAAGGGTTTTCCCTCAAAGATATGAGGGAAACTTCATAGGTACGAGGGAAATTTCATGTTTCATGTATGAAACACGAAATTCTCCACTTGGAATATTTTAAGTCTGAACTTTACAGTCTTTGCAAAACTGACCCAAGTATACTCATCAAAGAACACTGAAATGGAAATATGACTGGTTCATTGCTTGGACCATATTTGCATGAAGATATTGGGTGAAGCCTACTATAGTGCTCAGCTTTCATTTTGGTTTTCTTAGAGGACATCCTAATTATGGACATAGAAATGTAAAAAGTGCCACTCTTAGTTGGGTCCAAGAATCTTCCAGAAATAACACCATCACAGATATTGTAAGAGTTACTCAAAACCATGACATCTTGATTTCAAATGGAATCACTATTCAGAACTTGAATTTCTGTTCTTCCTGGAATACGAGTTCTAAGGAAACAAATTTTCTTGCGTTGAGAATCAAAGTAGACAAACACTTTTTGGAGAGTGACAGGTTGCCTTTATTCATATAATGTGTTTAAGTATAAGATCCTTTTCTGAGGGATAACTCATTGTAAATTCATCTCTATTCCTGGGAAAATGATAATAAATGACAACTGAGGCTCATACTTGAAAGAACTATTTCCCAGCAGCCACAGATTTTGGTAACCATCAGCAGGAAAGATTTCAGCTACCTTTCTGAAGGGGACCAGAGCTGTGACCACAGTAGAACTGGGAAAATGTCCAGCATTGTATAACCATTATTACTATCCCTACCTCAACCTACCAAGGACTTACATTAAACACTGGAGTTAGAAGATAACAAATGATCATTCAAAGAGCCTCTTCAGGTTGTACATGGTAGAAATTACAATGGATGGTTACAAACCTAAATAAAGAACTGTTTCCATACTGGTGAACTTAAACATTACTGCCTTATATAAAAGATTGCAGTTTAGGACTATTAGAATGAAAACCTTGACCTTGAGGGAAAAGAAAAGATATAGTGTATTTGTGCCATAGAAAATGTAGTGTTTCTATGATGTAATATAACAGAACCAAATTAACCTCAAACAAATGCCACTCTGCTAATAAATATGCTGCAACCAGATTGGCAATGATAGTATGCAGAATTCCCTAATCTTGACTTTTTATATTAAATCATTCACCTTCACAGAGAACAAAAGTGGATACAAAATCATGGGAATTGAGATGGTGTTGGACAGTTTTCCTAAACACATTTTGCAAAGAAAAGCCATTTGTGTATGGAAAAACAATAAGCTAGTCAGGAGCAAGTTCCTGTGTATTTTGCAATCAAAAGGATACTTGCAGAGCTCTAACTTGCTTGCCAATGTTACAAGGAGTCTTCAAAAAGTTAAAATAGCAGAGATTATAAAGTCCACATGTTTGCTGACCTGTTTGTTCCTTTTTGAAAGAGCAATGGGAGTTAAGGGTAGGCAAAGGGATGGGGTTATGGTAGGTGGGTCACAGGGTATTAGTTTTGCATGTGGTTGTTTTTCATATTTCTATTCAATGAGAACTGATGGAATCCCTAGAATAATACTGGAAACATCTTTCTGGCACTTCTGAACAGGAGTCATTTGACCAAACTATCCCATGACACAATCATGGAAACAGCAATAAGATCAAGCACATGAATGGGAAGTATAGTAAAACCTGAATATAAAGATTAATTAGAGCTGATTACAGTTCCAGTCCTGGCAGGATTCATCACCTGCTGACTAAAGAGCCCTTGGGCCCTGAGTAATCAGCAGTGGTAGCCAGGCAGTACTCACTGCAGGCTCTAAGTGAAAATCAAAGCTGTGCTGTCTTCGGTTATGACCCAGCACGTTCCTAGCTATGGTGGCTATGGGGAGAAACTCCTTATGCTGAAGCAAACAAGAATGAAAAGGAAAGGAGACTTTGTCTTGCAGCTTAGGCACCAGCTGAGCCACAGTGGGGTAGAGCACCAAGTGGATTCTTAGCATCCCCAGTTTCAGGTTTTGGCTCCTGGACAGCACTTCTGAATCTTTCCTGGGCCAGAGGGGAGCCCACATCCCTGGACAGGAGAGACCCAGGCCTGACAGCATTCACCACAAACTGACTGAAGAGCCCTTGAGTGAACATTGGCAGTAGCCTGGTGGTACTCACTGATGGCCTGGGCCAGTGGTGGCCACAGGGAGAGACTCATCTGTTTGAAGAAACGGGGAGGGAAGAATGAGAAGCACTTTGTCTTGAGGCTTGGGTGCCAGTCAGCTGAAGTAGAATAGAGCACCAGGTAGATTCCAAAGGTTCCCAACTCCAGGCCCTAGATCTGCAAAGACATCTCTTAACCTGTGCTGTGATACCTTCACTGCCCTAAGGGAAGGTTGCAAGCCTGGCTGGATTCACTACTTGCTGATTGTAGAGCCCTTGGGCCTTGAGTGAACATAGGTACTATCCAGGCAGTGGTAACTGTGGGCCTTGGGCGAGACCCAGTGCTGTGCTAGCTTTGGTCCTGACCCAGCACAATCCCAGTGGTGGTGGTCACAGGGGTTCTTGTGTCACCCCTTCCCCAGCTCTAGGCAGCTCAGCACAGAGAAAGCAACTGCATTTATTTGGAAGAAAGTGAGGGAAGAGAACAAGAATTTCTATTTGGTAATCTAGGGAATTCTCACAGATCTTACCAAAGACCACAAATGTGGTACTTCTATGAGTCTGCAAGAGTCACAGGGTTATTGGCCTTGTGGTGACCCCTAATGCAGATATGGCTGCAGTGAGCAAAGATTTAGATCACAACACCCAAGTCTCTTTGAATATTTGGCAAGCCTTCCCAAGAAGGGCTGGTACAAACAAAGACTATAATAAATATCTAACTTTTTTTTTTTTTTTTTTGAGACAGAGTTTCTCTCTGTTGCCCAGGGTGGAGTGCAATCTTGGCTCACTGCAACCTGTGCCTCCCGGATTCAAGTGATTCTCCTGCCTCAGCCTCCTGAGTAGCTGGGATTACAGGTGCCCACCACCACGCCAGGCTAATTTTTGTATTTTTGCTACAGACAGGGTTTCACCATGTTGGCCAGGATGGTTTTGAACTCCTGACCTCAGGTGATCCACACACCTCAGCCTCCCAAAGTGCTGGGATTATAGGCATGAGCCACCGCACCCGGCCAATACCTAACTTTACAATGCCCAGACATTGATGAACACTCACAAGCATCAAGACCATCCAGGAAAACATGACCTCACCAAGAGAACTAAACAGGGAACCAGGGACTAATCCCAGAGTGACAGAGAAATGTTACCTTTCAGACGGAGAATTCAAACTAATTGTTTTAGGAAGCTCAATGAAAGTAAATAGAGAAAGAATTCAGAATCCTGTCAGACAAATTTAACAAAGAGATTGAAATAATTAAAAAGAATCAAGGAGAAATTCTGGAGCTGAAAAATGCAATGAACGTATTGAAGAATGCATCAGGGTCTCTTAACAGCAGAATTGATCAAGCAGAAGAAAGAATTAGTGAGCTTGAAGATAGGCTATTTGAAAATACACAGTGAAAGAAGACCAAAAAAAAAAAAGGAGAATGAAAAAGAAGGAGGCATCCCTACAAGATCTAGAAAATAGTCTCAAAAGGGCAAATCTGAAAGTTATTGGCCTTAAAGAGGAGGTAGGAAGAGACATCAGGGCAGAAAGTTTATTCAAAGGGATAATAACAGAGAACTTCCCAAACCTAGAGAAAGATATCAATATTCAAGTACAAGAAGATTATAGAACACCAAGCAGATTGACCAAAGAAGACTACCTCAAGGCATTTAATAATTAAACTCCCAAAGATCAAGGATAAAGAAAGGATCCTAAAAGCAGCAGAAGAAAAGGAACAAATAATGTACAACGGAGCTCCAATACATCTGACAGCAGACCTTTCCGTGGAAACTTTATGGGCTGGGAGAGAGAGGCATGACGTATTTAAAGTGCTGAAGGAATAAAACTTTTATTGTAGGATAGTTTATCTGGTGAAAATGTTCTTCAAACATAAAGGGGGAAATAAAGACTTTCCCAGATGAACAAAAGGTAAGGGATTTCATCAACACCAGACTTGTTCTATAGAAAATGCTATGGGGAGTTCTTCAATCTTAGAGAAAATAGTGTTAATGAGCAACAAGAAATCATCTGAAGGTGCAAAACTCACTGGTAATAGTACACACACAGGAAAACACAGAATATTATAATAATGTGACTGTGATGTGTAGACTACTCACGTCCTGGTAGAAAAACTGAAAGATGAACGTATCAAAAATAATAACTACAACAACTTTTCAAGACATAGACAGTATAAAAATATACAAATAGAAACAACAAGAAGTTTTAAAGTGGGAGGGGCAAAGTGAAAGTGTAGACTTTTTATTAATGTTCTCTTTTCTTTTTTCTTATGCAATCAGTGTTAAGTTGTCAACAGTTTGAAATAATGGATTATAAGGTAGTATGTGTAAGCCTCATCAAAAAAACCTCAAATCAAATACATACAGCAGATACACAAAAAATAAAAAGGAAGAAATTAAACCACATTGCCAGAGAAAATCACCTTCATTAAAAGGAAAACAGGAAGTAAGGAAAGAAGGACGAGAAGACCACAAAACAATCAGAAAACAAATTTTACAATGTCAGGAGTAAGTTCTTACTTATCAATAATAACATTGAATTTAAATGAACTAAACTCTCCAATGAAAAGACATAGAGTGGCTGAATGGATTTAAAAAAAAAAAAAGCAAGATCCAATAATCTGTTACCTACAAAAGCACACTTAACCTACAAAGACATACATAGATGAAAAATAAAGGGATGGAAAAAGATATCCCATGCCAATGGAAACCAAAAAAGAGCAGGAATAGCTATAGTTATATCAAACAAAATAGATCTCAATATAAAAACTATGAAAAGAGACAAAGAAGGTCACTATGTAATGACAAATGGGTCAATTCAGTAAAAGGTTATAATAATTGTAGGTATATATGCACCCAACACTGGAGCACCCAGATATATAAAGCGAACATTATTAGAGCTAAGGAGAGACATAGACCTCAATACAATAATAGCTGGAGACCTCACTATCCCACTTTTAGCACTGGACAGATCTTCCAGACAGAAAATTAGCAAAGAAATGTAGGATTTAATCTGCACTATAGATTAAATTGACCTAATAGATATTTACAGAACAGTTCATCCAACAGATGAACAGAACACACATTCCTTTCCTCAGCACATGAAACATTCTTAAGGATAAATCATATGTTAGGTCACAAAACAAGTTTTAAAACATTCCAAAAAATGAAATAATATCAAACATCTTCTCTGACCACAGTGGAATAAAACTAGGAATCAATAACAAGAGGAATTTTGGAAACTATACAAACACATGGAAATTTCAAAATATGCTCCTGAATGACCAGTGGTTCAATGAAGAAATTAAGAAAGAAATTGAAAACTTTCTTGAAACAAACAATAATGGAAATACAACATACCAAAACCTATGGGATACAGTGAAAGCAGTACTAAGAGGGAAGTTTATAGCTATAACCACCTATACTAAAAAGAAGAAAAACTTCAAATAACTTAATGATGCATCTTAAAGAACTAAAAAAACAAGAGCAAACCAAACCCAAAAATTCATAGAAGAAAATAAATAATAAAGATAAGAGCAGGAATAAATGAATTTGAAATGAGAAAAACAATACAAAAGATCAACAAAACAAAAAGTTGGTTTTATAAAAGATAATAAAATTGACAAATCTTTAGCCAGACTAAGATAAAAAAAGAGAGAAGACCCAAATAAATAATACCAGAGATGAAAAAGTAGACATTATAACTGATGCCACAGAAATTCAAAGGACAATTGTTGGCTACAATGAACAACTATATGCCAATAAATTGGAAAACCTAAAGACATACAACTTGCCAAAATTTAACTAGGAAGAAATCCAAAACCTAAACAGACCAATAACAAGTAATGAGATCGAAACCTTAACAAAAATTCTTCCAGCAAAGAAAATCCCAGGACCCAGTGACTTCACTGCTGAATTCTACCAAACTAATACCAACCTTACTCAAACTATTCTAAAAAACTAGAGGAGAAGAGAATACTTTCAAACTAATTCCACAAGGCCAGTATTACCTTGATACCAAAACCAAAGACACATCAAAAAAAAGAAAAGGCCAATATCACTGACAAATATTGATGCAGAAATTCTTAACAAAATACTAGCAAACTGAATTCAACAACACATTAGAAAGATCATTCATCATGACAAAGTGGGATTTATCCCAGAGATACAAGGGTGGTTCAACATATCAGATCAACCAGTGTGATACATCATATCAACAGAATGAAGGATAAGAATGATATGATCATTTCAGTTGATGCTGAAAAAGCATTCAACAAAATTCCATATCCTTCATGATAAAAACCTTTAAAAAACTAGGTATAGAAGGAACATGCTTCAACAAAACAAAAACCATGTACAACAGACCTGTAGGTAATATTATATATTGAACAAGGAAAAACTGAAAGCCTTTCCTCTGAGATCTGGAACACGATAAGGATGTCCACTGTCACCACTGTTATTCAGCATAGCCCTGGAAGTCCTAGCTAGAGCAATCAGACAAGAGAATGAAATAAAGGGCATCTAAACTGGAAAGGAAGAAGTCAAATTATCCTTATTTGCAAATGATAGATCTTATATTTGGAAAAACCTACTGACTCCGTCAAAAACTATGAAAACTGATAAATAAATTTGATAGAGTTGCAGGATACAGAATCAACATACAAAAAAAATCAGTAGCATTTCTATACACAAACAGCAAACAAGCTAAAAAAAGAAATCAAGAAAGTAATCCCATTTACAATAGCTACAAATAAAATTAAGTACCAAGGAATCAACTTGGCCAAAGAAGTAAAGATCTCTACAGTAAAATGGTAAAACATTGATGAAAGAAATTGAAGAAGATACAAAAACGTGAAAAGATATTTTATGTTCATGGATTAGAATAATCAATAATGTTAAGATGTTCATGCTATCTGAAGCAATCTACAGATTCAATCCAATTCCTATCAAAATACCAATGACATTCTTCACAGAAACAGAAATAATATTTCTAAATTTATATGGAACCACAAAAGATCCAGAATAGTCAAAACTATCCTGAGGAAAAGGAACAAAAATGGAGGGATCACATCACCTGACTTCAAATTTTACTACAAAGGTTTAGTAACCAAAACAGTTTGGTATTGGCCTAAAAACAGACACATAGATCAGGGAAACAGAAGAGAGAACCTAGAGATAAATCCATACATCTTCAGTGAACTCATTTTTGACAAAGGTGCCAGGAACATACATTAGGGAAAGGACCATCTCTTCAATAAATGGTGCTAGGAAAACTGCATATCCACATGCAGAGGAATGAAACTAGATCCCTATCTCTCACCGTATACAAAAATCAAACAAAAGTGGATTAAAGTCTTAAATCTGAGACCTCAAATATGAAATTACTAAACAAAAACATTGAGGGAACTCTCCAGGATGTAGGCCTGAGCAAAGATTTCTTAATACCCCACAAGCACAGTCAACTAAAGCAAAAACAGACAAATGGGATCACATCAAATTAAAAAGCTTCTTCACAACAAAGGAAACTATCAACAAAATAAAGAGAAAACCCACAGAATGGGAGAAAATATTTGCAAATTACCCATCTAATAAGGGATTAATAACTAGAATATATAAAACGCTCAAACAACTCTATAAGAAAAAAAACTAATAATTTTCTTTACAAGTGGGCAAAATATCTGATAGACATTTCTCAAAAGAAGGCATACAAATGGCAAACAAGCATATGAAAAGGTGCTCAACATCATTAATCATCAGAGAATAAATCAGTATATCAAGGAGATATGTGCATTCTAGTATTTGTTGCAGCACTGTTCACAATAGCCAAGATCTGGAAACAACAAAAGTGTCCATCAACTGATGACTGGATAAAGAAAATGTGGTACATATACACAATGGAGTACTATTCAGCTTGAGAAAGAATGAGATCCTATCATTTGCAACAACAAGGATGGACCTAGAGGACATTATAAATGAAATAAGCCAGGCAAAACAAGAAGATAAACTTTGTATGTTCTCACTTATTTGCAGGAGCTAAAAATTAAAATAATTAAACTAATAGAGATAGAGTATACAAGGATGATTACCAGAGGCTGGGAAACTGAGGTTATTGAGGGTGCAGGAAACAAAACAAACTGAGCTTTACTTAGTCTTCATAGAACTACATTCTACTGAACAAGACAATAGTAACACAATTTTTCAAATAGATAATTTTATGTCAAGAAGTGGTATGTGCTATAAAAAAACAAGTTAAAGAAATAGAAGTTGTCAAGAAGTATCATTGTAGATTGATTGCTCAGAGATGGCCTTTTTGAAATAACATATGGGGTAAGCAAAATGATTAGACAGAGGGAGACAAGGGGAGATTTGGGGGAAAATATGCCCCTCTACTTCAGGTCTAAGATTTTTTAACACCTTAGACAAGATGCTCTGGACTGACATGTGCAACCTAGCCCCTCTATTTCCTATTTCTCACTTTCCATCAGCAACATCAAACAGCCTTCAGGTCTCCATAGTCACCACTTTACTTCGTACTTTTTCTCCTTTCACACACTCTGTCCTCTGTCTGAGATGTCCTTCACCTTTGTCCCTTCATCCCAAACTTGACAGAACTCCTGGAAGTTTTCCCTGATTGCCTTCTGCGCGCGCGCACACACACACACACACACACACACACACACACATACACATAGGTGCCCCCAAAGCATCCTGAGCTTACCTTTATCATTGCACTCATCATATTGCTTTATATGGCAATCACATTTGATGGTACTCGAAAATATGTAAATTTGAAATGTAATACAACATAATAAAATTTTACTTCATCCAATTTGAAATAATGTACATTATCAATTTTTTAATTCATCAAGAGTTATTTAATTTCAAAATCATCATCCTTCATATTTCTAGCAGTAACAAATGATAGTGCCACTTAAACTGGTAAATAGAAAGAACTACCATCTTTGGCCAGTTTTATGGGGAAAATTGTCTTGAAATTTGTTTTTTATTTCATGTCCCTGTCAGGTATTTATAGTGTATTTTTAATTCCTCCAAGTTCAAATACAATTTTCTAATTAGGGATCATTTTTGCCATAACCAGTGTTGCCTGGCAACATAGGTATCATGCTACCCTGTGCAACTGCTAGAGGAACACAGCTAGAAAGTTAACTGAAGGTCAAATATACATGCATAATAGGAAAGGATTTTGTTACACTTTTTAAAAAAATAAACTTTTGAGATATAATTGAAACATAACTAGCAACAGGTTTTTATAGTATAAATCTGTTAGTTCTTGACAAATACATACATTCATGAAACTGTCACCATAATCAAGATAATAAATATATGCATCACTCCCAAATGTTTGCACAGATCCCTTTGTAATTCTCCCTCTACACCTTCTGAACTGCCCCACTCATCTCTGGGCAACCACTCAACCTGCTTTCTATTAATACAGATCAGTTTGCATTTCCTAAAATTTTACATAAATAAAATAATACAATATATACTTCTTTGGAGGAGGAGGAGGGACTGACTTTTTTCATACAACATAATTATTTTGAGATTCCTCCATTTCATATGTGAACCAATAGTTCGTTCCTTCTTATTGATGAATATCATTTCCACTGTAAAGATATACCACAATTTCTTGAATTGCTTACCCATTGGGTGGCCATTTGAGTTGTTTTTAGTTGCAAGCTATTGCTTTTGTTGTTGCTTACTTGCTTTTACAGTATATTCATTTGAAGCAAAATCCAAGTAAGATCAATGCATAATTCTATAACTCATGCTGCATTTCTTAGCTGGAATATATCTATCAAGAGAAATTTCTCCTCATCAACATTTTGATTACACTAAAGTATGGATTGTTCTGGAAGGATAGCATTTATGCTTGATTGAACTTTAGTTTCAGAATATCTTCTCACCCACAGGAACAACTTGGTAACTTGGATCATGGCTCTTTCTTGACATACGGGACTCCATGTGCTTCCATTTGACTGGATACCAGAGACAAGAGGAGAAGGTGCCAGTAGTATATATCACTAGCTCTATATGGTAGTTTCTTGAATTCTGGTGTTTTGAATTATGAGAGCTTCTCAGGAATGCATCCTTCACAATTTAAGTTTATGTCCCCCTGTAGACTGTGAGCTCCTTGAAGACAGAGAATGTGTCTTGCAAAGCTGTGTGTCTACACCATCTAGCACAGTGCCAGAACATAGTAAGCTCCCAATAATTGTTTCTCAAGGGGATGTAAGTACTGAATTAAATCCTGTTGCAAGACTGTAGGATCTGGTGTTGAAAGAGCCGAAGCCCTGATTCTCAGTAGCACATTAACAGTTGGGAGAAAGAGGATTGAAGTCACCTGGAAAAGAAGAACAGTTTTGTGTCTATTCTGCCTCTGGCTTCATCCTTCATTTTACCCCTGAATCCATCTCTTGGTAGGTTGCTGTTTTGTTTTTGAGTTTATTAAGAATTTTTTAAAGTTAGCTATACCTTCAACTTAGGGATGGAATTGCTATATTGGTACTTCATGGCAAAATAGGTACATGACAGATAAACAGATGGATAGATAGATGATGATAGATTAGATAGATAGATCAATAGACAGATAATATTAATAGATGGATAATAGACTAGATAGATAGATAGATAGTTGATAGATACAGACAGACAGACAGACAGATAGATAGATAGATAGATAGATAGATAGATAGATAGATAGATAGATAGATAGACAGACAGACAGACAGACAGACAGACAGACAGACAGACAGATAGATAGATAGATAGATAGATAGATAGATAGATAGATAGATAGATAGACAGACAGACAGACAGACTGAAACACAGTCTGTTTCCTTCCTGTCTTCCTGGCAACCATATAAACAGCCCACTCTAACATGGTGATTCATGACTGGGAGGGTCTCCCAAAGCATTATGGGAAGAAGTCACTTAACATAACAAACTTATTAGATTTGGAATAATTTTTTAACTTCACTGTATTCAGATAATTATTTTAAAAACAGAAACCAACGTGGACTTTGGAGAGAGATAAACCAGGGTGTGAGTCTCGGTTCCACCCACTGTATGCCTTTGAGTACAACTTAAACTGCTCACCCCTCAGCTTCTTTATCTGTAAAATAAGAATAATAAAACTTATGTTTAGGGTTTTTGTGAGTATGATAAATAATATTCATAAAATGTACATATATACAGTGCTCAGTGAATGATAGCAGAGATCATGACTAGCCAGGAGGAGCATAATCCTACAGAGGACAGACTTTGGAAGGCCAAACCCTGTAGTAGAGAAAAATCTAGACTTTAGAGTCAGACAAATTGGGATTAAAATTTGGTTTTGTTATTTTTTTGTTCCGCCACCTTTAGTAACTTAACCTCACTGAACCTCAGTTCCTTCCTATGAAAGATGGCAATAGTAAGGTATCTCATATGTTAGTTGAGAGGAGTAAATGAAAAACAATTTGCATAGCATTTGGCATATAGCAGGCATAATAAATTTTTATCATCTCTTCTTCCCTTTTTTGACACTAATATTTATTTTAATTTTTTTCATCTACATTCTTTCTCTACGGACAGCCTCCTAACTTTCTGAAGGTCTGTAATTAGTATTTGCTGGAAGCAACACTTGAACAGTGACTCCAGTCTAGACTATCCTTTGGGAAGTGAACCACAGCTACCCACATATTCGATTCTTGCATCCTTCTAGGGAGCACGGCTCCTATTCCTCCAGCCAAACCATACTTTAAGTAATAATCTCATCCAGAGTTTCCCTCTCACTTCTTTGCTACTTCCCTCCTACAGAGACCATCTATTTCCATTATCCTCAATGCCTTGGCTATTACTCCATGGAGCCAGCCCAACCTAGGTCATCTTCAGACCTGGAACTTGCTCTTCCCTGAAATATTTATTTTGTTAAGGCAAACCAAAGGATTCTCAAGTTCACCCAAACAGCAGGTATCTGTTTTTGCCAAGAATGCTCCTTTCATTTTAAGGACATTGTTTCAGGCACCAGAAATATAAACGATGGAAAAGCTGAGTGCAGGTCTGTGTGGTTCCATTGGGTTTAGGTTACCACCGGAAACTGAGCAAAGAGCAGAGAACTGACTAATTCATTAACCCTTTCTACTCTTACGGTAGCTGAGAAGAAAGCTTCAGCTCAAGAAGACTGGGGGTTTAGAACTGCTCTTACTCTTTATCTGCGGTATGACTTTTGCAAGCAAAATGTACAAGTCAAGTTGCAATCCCAAAATTAAAACATAAAGAGGTAAAATTGAGGAGAGGTTTTTTAAGTGAAATTTAAGTAATGAATACAGAAAATTGCTGCTCATACATATTATAATCTCTAAGGTAGGACACAAACAGAGACTAAAGAGACATATAATAAATTGTGAGTGATGCCTAATAGTTGCATCGATTTCTGAATTGAGATGCAAAAATTAGGTGACCATTTTAAAAGGCACAGAGAGTCTGGTAAAAAGGTGGCCTCTAAAATTCTCCGTATATGGCTATTTTCATCAGGTAATCTTTGAGTAACTCTCTTGCTTCTAATTGTTTCATGTGTGCTGGCCTCCCTGTTAGAAAGCAGTAAGATCAGAAGAATACTTCCCCGTGTCTTCTTGTATCCTTCGCAGTGTCCACCATGATTCCAGTAGTTTGTTGGTGGAATAGATAAATAAATGAGTGCTAGATAATGTCATGTTATATTAATGTCCTAAAACAATCTGTATGTAGGTTACTATAATGAAGAACGATAACTTTTACTGTTAAAACTGATATTTTGAAAGGTTGACAAAATTTCCCAATAAAAAGAATTACCATTCAAAAACATGAAAGTTGCAAGAAAACGTTAGAGCAAAATAACTAGTTGTATTTCCATTCTACCTTGTTCCATAGAGGATATAAGGGAGACAAATTCCTTGTGCTAAGTTTTACAGATAGATTGCCAGAGAATAATACCACTTTGCATTTGTAAGAATTTTACATTTTAGAAAGCATTTTCCTATATCTTGTCTCATTTAAGTTCTTGAGCAACTCTATGAGGAAGGTATTTTTATCCTTATTTTACTGACAAGGAAAATTAGTTTCGGAGAAGCAATGTGCCTTCGTAAGGTCACAGAATGGGCATATTTCAGAGCCAAGACTAACATCCCATTTCCCCACCTCAGGTTCTGTGTTTTACCCTGTTCTCTGAGAGAGGCTAATTACAGACTTTGAGAGGTTGAATAGACAGATTGAAATGGCCCAGGCAGGGAGAGGAGATGTCTTCCTTGTAGCATGTGACAAACAGTAGCCTTGGCTGGGAGTGACTAAGAAAACAAAGTAAGAGCTTGAGAATCTAGATAAAAACCCAAGATCATCCAGAACCCCCAAATTCAAGAATAGTATGTAATTTACCTCATAAAACATCCCTGTAGTGATGAGCAGATGACAGGCGAGTCCAGTGAGAAGCTGATGCTGGGCAGTGAACTTGGCTCCCTCGCTAGCTGCGTGGCTAATAGCAGAGAGATCAGCATTCCTACTTCACCAAAACCCCATGCCATGGGTCTTCTAGCGCTCGTGATTTCAGACTGTGAGGTCCAAATGCCTGCCTGTTTCATGAACTAACTCTGAGGAAGCTTTTTAGAAGGTACTGACAATTTCATGGAATTGCATCTATTTATACTCTTGGAAAACTTCAACCAAAAGTCAAAGTGGATTTGTCTGCATGTATATGATCCCTTAGATAGTGATATGAATTGTTGCACACACACACATATATATATATATATTCTTTCTGGATATGCCAGATATCTCATCTTGTGGTGACACATAGGGACATGTCAGTCCAGACATGAAAGTTTCTCTTCACATCATCTAAGATTAGCAATGGTGACTTTAAACCCAACAAATTCCCTCTACTTGATCTGGGAGTTGTGTCTCTGACAGCAAAACTAAGGTCAGTTCTCAAAGCTGATGCAGGAGTCACATTCTAAACATGGAGAAGGACAAAGCTGAATGCAGTGGGGGAATAGGAAGGGATGGTAAAATGTGGTTCATATAATGAGAAGTCAGTAAGAAGAAGGGTGGGCCAGGGCTGAGCCTGATATCAAGTTAGCACAGTAGCCCATATTCAGATCTGATATAGACCAAAGAAGAGAGACACAAGAACAGATACTAGCATGAACATGAGGTCAGCCCAGAGAGAAAGCCATACATAGGTAACCCACACCAACTGTAAAGGCTCAGTTCTCTACAAGCCACATCCAACACTGAGTAACTCTCTTTGAGGGCAGAGATTGAACTTCTACAAGTAAGGGGGAAATCTACAAATATCAGCTGCTCATGATGAACTGAGATACATGAAGAATACTCTACTGCCTGAAGATGCTACATTTATTTCAGATAAAAAATTATTTCTTTTGTTTTGTTTGTTTTTTATTTTTAATTTTTGTGGGTATATAAGAGGTGTATATATTTATGGGGTACATGAGATGTTTTGATACAGTCATGCAATGCATAATAATCACATCATGGAAAATGGGGTATCCCTCCCCACAAGCATTTATCCTTTGTGTTACAACATTCCAATTATGCTCTTTCAGCTATTTTTAAATGTACAATTAGTTATTATTGACGATAGTCACCCTCTAGTGCTATCAAATAGTAAATCTCATTCATTCTTTCTCATTTTTTTGTACTAATTAATTATCCCAACCTCCCCACCACTGCCCTTCCCAGCCTCTGGTAACCATTCTTTTACTCTCTATGCCCATATATTCAATTGTTTTGATTTTTAGCTCTTACAAATAAATAAGAACATGCAATGTTTGTCTTTCTGTGCCTGGCTTATTTCACTTAACATAATGACCAATTCCATCCATGTTGTTGCAAATGACAGGATCTCATTCTTTTTTATGGCTGAATAGTACTCCATTGTGTCTATGTACCACATTTTCTTTATCTGTTCATCTGTTGATGGACCCTTTGATTGCTTCCTATTTCTTATTTAAAATCTCCCTCAGCTCTCTAAGGAGACTGTCCCCAAAGTGGGGCCTGCCTTGTGAGATGATGCTGTGAAGGTGCAAGATGAAAGAAGCTAAGAGAAGAGTCAATTGCTTTACGTGGAAAAGGGATCATAAAATTTCTGGGAGGCAAGAAACGGCTACAGGTTAGGAGCACCTAAGAGTGAAAAGAAGCAGCTGATGACTGGAGAGGCACAGGAGGGGGCAAGGTACTTGATTGGGAATTTTACTAAGTATTGTAAAATGCTTAAAAAGAGGTGATGGTGCTACACCATGACATATCGAGGAAAATTTATATTACTCTCTAATATTCTGTAGAACTGGATTGACTTTGGGGATTTGATGAAGAGGTAAGTCCTACTTCAAAGAAAGAGAAAGGGACAATGTTATAAGCTAATCCTGAAGCCCAGTAACATTTGGAACATACAACAGAGTTCTTTTATTCTTTAGTTACTATTCTAGGGGACTCTGAGCTCAAAGAATTCTGAGCAATGTGTGCCCTGGATTATAAAAGATCTAGAAAAAATTCAAGTCACTACTTTTCAAGTGGCCTGAAAATTGCAGAGGACCAATATAAAAAGAATGATCTTCTCATCTTCAAATCTATTTATTTTGAAATTAAATGATGAAGTAGTTTACATATAAAACAAGAACTAGAGCATTTATTTTTAAGAGTACTCTAAATATTATCAAGTTAACTATCTTGATTATGAAGCAGTCATTTTATCTGATGAAAGTCATATGCCAACTCTGGTCCCTCTTTTGTTCATGTGAAAGATGATAGGGTCAGGCCAGTAAACACAACATCCCAGCTCTCATGTCTTGTTGATGTCACAAGTCCAACCTCATTTCACTTTCACTCCACATTATCAGTCTCTCATATTTTTAAGTCAGATTTAAATCTTTGGTCTAACCCATCAGAAACATGAGCAATATGAATAAGTCAGATTGCAGGCTCTTATAAATCTATAACCAGTTTATCAAAAAGGCTCACCTCAGTGGAAGTTTCAATGAATAATTGCTTTTATTTATTCTCCAATAACTGCTTTCTATCCCGCTGTGTTGAAACTCTCTTTCTGCTCCTCAAACAATGTCTTCAGAAGATTCCATCATTTTCTTGTGCCGTCATTTTCAGAATCCAGCTGTATTTTAAACTCACATTTTCTCTTCCAACACAGTTGGAGTGGAGAAGGCATGATCTGCTTTTATTTATTCCTATCCCTTCTTCCTTAGAGTGAGGGAAAGTCTATTCTGGATTTGGCATCCCTCCTCCTGCTCTCTTCTTCCCTTATTCCTCTAATGTTGAGGGTTGTAAGAGTAAACAGGTAAGAAGGAAACACTTGCCTCTTGCTTAATTTCCGTCTTCTGTCTGTTGCAGTTTTTTTCTCTGTTGGATTCTGAGATAGAGATAGATAGATAGATAGATAGATAGATAGATAGATAGATAGATAGATAGATAGATAGATATGCCTGTAGTTCTCCAGCATCAATATCCTCTGAGTGATCAAGCATTCAATACTGGCTCTTTAACAGGACACATATGAATGTTCTTTGGAGTATTCTGCAAGGCCATCTATGCTGCACAGCTCTCTGTAGGATTTCTATCCCTGGCTTGACATCCTGTAATTCTTCATAGCTCTTGTTCCCGGGAGAGCATCCCACAGTCTCTTGATGCCTGGCCCCTTTTCACTGTGGCCCACATTCTTAAAGGGGGAACTGCTCAGTGACTTCACTACAACTTTTTTCAGAGTCCATTTGGCCCACAGAAAGATCCCACTTTGTTGTTGTTGTTGTTGTTGTTGTTACTTCCTGTATCTTTGACATTCCAACCAGTGTGAGTGTGGAGTACTCCAATGCCACCCCCTCTCTTTGTCTTGCTATTGGTCTTCAATAATTGTCTTTTCTCTGCTAAGATATACACAAGAAGTATTTCAGTAAGTTTATTGCCTAAGCAGGTGACCTATCAGAGACAGTCTTCCCTTCTTTCAATTATCCTCAGTCTCTAATAGTGAATCCTTAGAGCCCTTATTCACTTGGTGTTGACAAAGCGAGTGAAGTCATTGTGCTTCCAAATATGCCAGTAAGTCTAGCACAATGAATGTTGATTCTCATTAATTTCCATGCACTTCTTTACATTTCTCTGATTCCTTGCAGTCAAGCTAACCATGTGACTGATTTTGGCCAATGGAAGACAAGTAAAAGCAGCATGTGCTGACAGGATGACCTTAAACAAGATGGCAGAACCTCGAGATGGTATTAACAGAACCTAGAACCTTAAAACAGGTTTCCTGTACCAGTTTTTCATTTTTCTTTTTAGAAAGTGAAATGCTTGATGCTTCTTTGTCCTCAGCTTTGAGCCCTATTTGAAGGCAACAGGAAAAACCATCCAGCTACCAATGCTATTGCCTTTGTCTCCTCATTTGGTGATCTGAATAGAAGCCCAGTGATTCAGCAAGTTCACACAGCCACAGAGAAAATGCCCTGAAAGGCTGTCATGAAATTGTAGGTGTATTTCCTGCCATGATACTCTTTTCAGTTCATTCTCTTATGTTCTGTCTCTCTCCATAGGTTTGGCCAATTGTAACATCTTCAGTCTACACTGTGTATCTCATAATCATGTACTTAAATGCAACATTTAAGTTTAATGTCTAATACCTTATTAACTGAAATACACAATGTAAACAAAAAAAACTGACAATGACTGCAGCTTAAATTCTGAGAGGTTCCTGTATATATAGGGCTCCATATAGGGTTCCTTGAGTGATAGCCTTCCCTCATATTTCCTCAGTTCAGCCCCTCAATATTGGCGTTGTCAGAATAAGTGAACATTTGTCACAATACTTAACAAGGAGGTACATGACTTTAAAATTTATTTTTATCAAATTTCTAGGACTAATTGGATCCCATGGTGCTTTGAGTTCTTATATTCCACACTATTTACTGTTTCCTATTTGCATTGCTTCTTAGGAAACTTATGGTTTCAGAATGTAACATGGTGAGAACCTAAAAACAGTGCTCTGAATAAGGGGCATTTGCCCAAGTTTCTGTGAGTGTTTTTCTTTAACTAAAATTTCCTAATACAAAACCATATAAAGTACAAATGCCAACTTATAACAATTTCACCCACAAACTATATTTAAGCACAGCATAGTTCCCAAATAAAATAAGACTACAGAAACAGCCTTACTGCCTAGGGAAAAAAGATGTATGCTTTCAGAATAGTTAACCCACAATAGCACAGCTGACAACTTCAAATAAAGGCCACAATCCTGTGAGCCTGTAACTCAATTTTACATTGGCTTGGTGTAGTGTTTCATGTCATGGGTAGAGTTTCCTTGCTGCTTTTAATGGTGGACTTTAGAAGCCTTCTTCCTGCAATTAGTATAATAGAGGATATAAGGGTAGAAACAGAAGACTTTTCCCCTGTTCACCTAGGCAGTGAAAAAGTTTAAAATTATAAATAATCCCAAGGTTAAACAGAGGTCACATCACTTTCCCCTGACTCCATAATCTTGCTCATGTTTTCAGAGAATTTTCTGCTCAAAAAATAATTATCTAGACAGATCCAGTCCATTGTCCATGAACAAATACATGGCCCCAGTGAAAATTCTCAACTGCCCAGGTTATACCTGGCATGGTCTGTGCAGCCTTCTCATTCCAGAGAGAGTCAGTGTGCTTTCTGAAGACCATGGTTGTCAGAGCTGGTTCCTCGACAACCTCCTTTCAGTCATCCCCACTTTACCTCCGGGTTATCAATGCATTGCTGTTGCTCTCTCTGATTCTAGGCTGGGAACTCTCTGTCCAACGACTGTGCCTCAAGCCTTTTGACTCTTCAGCACCAATGGTTCTTGGCTCATAATAATCCATCACCTAAAAATATTGAATAAATGGCCAGGCTCAGTGGCTAACACCTGTAATCCCAGCACTGTGGGAGGCTGAGGCATGCAGATCGCTTGAGATCAGGGGTTCGAGACCAGCTTGGCCTACACGGTGAAACCCCGCACCTACTAAAAGTCCAAAAATTGGCTTGGCATGATGGCTTGTGCCTTTAGTCCCAGCAACTCTGGAGGCTGAGGCACGAGAATTGCTTGAACCCAGGAGGTGGAGGCTGCAGTGAGCTGAGATCACACCACTGCACTCCAGCCTGAGCGACAGAGCAAGGCTCCATTTGAAAAAAAAAAAAAAAAAATTGAAATAAATGAGTGAATGTAAATGTTTTTTTCCTCATTGCCTTTCTAGATAACTAACTAGTGAGATAAATTATTTAATCTTTAATTTTTGATGATTTAATAGATGATCTGTTTTGTGCCTTAGTTACCACCAATGAATTTAATTTCAAGAACACTGAAAACTTCCCAGTACTCTAAACATGTTCCAATGTGTTGACCAACGCTTAAAATTCCCCTTCCATACTTTATTTCTTAGTGGATAGATTTGTTTCCTACTAATTAAATATTCTCAGGAAGAGTAGCATATTAGATTATTATCAAATAGATGTGGTAGAAGCAGAATTTAGAAACTGTTCTGAGGAGAGAAGTAGAATGAAAATGGAGAAAGAAGAAAAGAACTGAAAGCTTGAAGGCACAAAGGATTATTTTAATGAGTAGTTAGTGTTTCTGTCTCAGTAATTCTGGAAGCCATCAGTCTTAATCAAAAACTAAGTATATTATTTGACAGCTCTTTGGAAATATAGTTGGGAAGAAAAGAGCTTTTTAGAACTTAAATAACAAAGTAGCCTATTTTTGAATGCCTGCTTTTAAATATGTTTTAGGGACTCTACATATATTTTTCTCAACCTTCAAACAACTCAATGGCAAGAGGTCCCATTTTACAGATGAAGAATCAAAGATTAAACAATGAATGGAAAAACAGAGTTTCTAACCACATCGCATACTATTCCACCATCATCATCACCACCATTTCCCAGAACAACTTCTCCCAAATGCAACAATAGCTGAGGAAGCATAAATATGATTATGGCTCTGATTCAACTAAGCACTTTGCCACACTGCTGCTGGTTCTCACTCAGTAATGTCACAAAGCTATATATTGCACTGCCCTAGCACAGAACTCTTTTTCAGAAGTGACTCAGATAGAAAGTGGCATTAGTATTAATATTTAAAAAAATGCTTTTTTCTGAAACTCACAATGCTGGATCTAAGAAATAGCCACTTTAAGCTTGCACTAAATCTGAGTTTTGGTGCTTAGCACATTCATGTTTAATGATCTGAGCATCTCTCAACTGGTGCATCTCCCAACTGATGCAGCTCATGCCCAGCAGCCTAGATGAAGCTGGTGATGAGTATCCAGTCATCAGAGCTGGAAATGGACTCAGCACCTGGTATGAGCCAAATTGTGACTTCATGCAAGGCTTTTTCTTTTTCTTTTTTTTTCTTTTCTTTTCTGGTTTCTTTCTGTGACTGTTGTGTTGCATTAAAGAGGAAAAAATTAATATGAGCATTCAGTTCAACAACTGCCTTTGAGCACCCCTTATTGCAAAAGCCCCCATGCAAAGTAGGCACTGTGGAGGTAAACAGATTTTAAAATATGCCCTCAAGGAAACTATGAAATTGCTGGCACAAATATTTAAGGGAAAATGGGCCACACTGACATTCCAGAATAAAACTGGTGAGCATTTCACTTCTTAGGTAAAAGAGAAAACTCTTACTCATATTGAAATAATGTTTTGGTCTTCTTCTGAAACATGATATACTTTCCTATATTTGACAAAATTGACTTATCCACTTCTGCCTGCTGTTTAGGGAGCCCCTACTGAGAACTGAGAAGTTTCTGTCCTGAAGTCACCAGCTGAGAGGGCTGTTGCTAAACTCTCCCCACATTCTGTCTTCCAATGGCTTCATAGTCTTTGAACACAATGTAAACACATGCTTAATTTTAAGATTGACTTATTATCTACATTCAATATCTCTGTTTATCAGAGCCCCTCTCAGTCTCTACGTCTGTCCACTTATTCCAAACCTTAGTACAACGCTGCCCATCGCTGAGGATGATAAACGTGACACAGATTGTCATTTTTCTTTTTATTGTAATGAGCAATCTGGCTCTCATTAGGGCCAATTAAATTCGAACATCCCCCCAAAAAAGAATATTTGAAGTTTATTCTGAGAACAAAAGAGAAAATGCAAGTGTAATCTGTCAGTTTATCAGGCAATACTTTAACTTAACAAAGAAATGGCTGTGAACTCAAATAAACCATTAGTAAAAAGAAAACTGCCAATTAAGGTATAATCTAATCTGCTCGTCTCTATTTTGATCATAGGGTAAAAGTTCAATAAACTTTTTGATCGATACACCACAGAGATAGAAGTGAAATATTCAAGACTTTTAATCAGGTAATTCACACTCAGGAAGAAGAGAGGAAAAAAACATTTTGCCTCAATTCCCTCAAAATTTTGCACTAAAAATCTTGCTTTCGGGTGACTTAACCTCTCACAATTTTACGAACAGACAGAACCTGAGCGCTTAGAGACCATTTAGCCCAATTCCCTCATTTTACAAATGAAGAACAGGAGTACAAAGACTAAGGGAGGCCCCTGGGAGTAGCGCTGGGCTGAGAACCAGGTGTCCGGACGTCAGCTCCTCCCATCTCACCTCTCTTACCAAAAAAGGGGGTGAGGGGGATACCCCTGTTGCACACAGGAGGTGGGGCGCTGCTTAACTTTTGTTAGCACCATCCACTGGGGTGCTTGGGAAGTTTCGCTCCCGCTGAGCGTGGTGACGTCATGCGAGTCAGGGGTTTTCCTAAAGGCAGCCTACGGTGCTGGCTAACGGGACCAAATCTCGTAGGACCAAATTGAGGGAGTGTGGAGTGGGGAATGTGGCAGGAGAAGAGAAGGCGATACTAGGCCAGGAGAGCTGCAAAATGACTGACAACGAGAATGAGAATATGGGTTCCTCTCTTGAGTCCCCAGAATTTTTTTCAAGTTCTTCAGCTGCATACATTTGGTTCTCTGGCGCCCTTTGTTTTCTGGCTGATGATCCTTTTATTTTTCCTTTCTACATTTAAAAAAGAGAAGGCAAGAAGCGGGGAAGTCAGGGCCAACTACTCCTCGCAGCCAGTCCTCGAGCGCCCTCTGCCGTTTACATGGGAGCTCTTTGTTTTAACCTTGCAAGCGCTTACTCCTGGGTGTTGCGTTCCGCTGTTAACAGAAGGTTATGGCGACATCTTTGCCTCTGTCTGCTGCGCAGAAAAAACTTGGAAAATACAAAATTAGGTTGATAAAATTTGTTTCCTGTAAGAGTGTCTCCTAATTCAAGTGGAATGTCGCTCACCAGTGGGCTTAAATAAACCCTTAATCTTAAACATCCACTTTATCATGAAAATGGCACTATTTGTTCCACTGGCAATATCTTGTGTCGAAATCTAAACAGTATTTCTTCTCTAATGGGAGCGAGACAGAAAGTCCTGCCAATCAAGCAAGAAAAAGAAGCCTGCATCAGACAGCAGGCCTCTGTTTCAAGGGATGAAACCCCATATTCATTCACCCAGGACTGCCGCAACTTTAAAAAACAATGTCAAAAGGAAAAGAAGGCATTGTTGCAAAAGAAAGTTCTCTGGTGTTTATTTGTTTCATCTCTTTTTTCTCTTACTTTCTTCTCTTAAAGAAAAAAAATAAAAGCTGCTATAATTCCTGGTTTGCTTAAAGGCTCATGTATATTTACAGAAGCATCCAAGCCATGAATCGCTTTGAACTGAGTCGCTCTTAGATGTACAATAGGCCTACTGTGTTGCAGAGAGTCTGGCCACCCATCATGACCCCCTATTCAGTCGACCGTCCATTAATCTAAACACAGGCTCTCTCAGAGACATCCAGAAGCCCAACAATGCTTTACATTTTTTGGATGCTACCTTCTGGTTACTGTACCTAAGTGGGGAAATGTTGCTGAGAGATATTCCGATTTGACTCCCAAAGAGTTTTTAAGCAAGTTTCCATCTACTTGCCCTAAGCACAAAAGAACAGGTTTTCTTTTCCTCTGTCAAGTATTAATTTTTATATCAGATAGACGTCAATTATTGCTAAAAAGCTAATACAATAATAATGGAGCAGCACACAGTGGGCAGAGTCCCACTGCAGTGAAATTGGTTGAAGATTTGGTTTGATTATGTAACTTTTTAGAGCAGCATAGTTTCTGCCAGTAGCATGATAAATAAACAGCATCTATAGAACATCTGAAGAATGACAATTTTAAAAAGAAAGAAAAAAGAAAGGTTACCCTTGAATGCCTCTGACAACTAATCAATTTCTGACTACCTTTTTAGTCCCTTCCCTTTACCTCACCAACAACTGCATGTCACCAAACAAGGTTTCCCAAAGAATCGCCTTCTTTCCCCTGCTGGATCAGGTGACTCATAGAATCCTCCAAACGATTGACAAAAAGTTTTATTCTACCAGAAAGCAACGTAAAGATTAAATGTAAAGCAATGGCCAAATTTCACTTGGAACTTTCTTCTTGTTCAAATTCACTGTAAAATCCCCTTGGTTTAAAACAATGCAAGGTATACGTCCGTAGCACCCTGAACGCACCCCATCTCATCTAAAACAATACAAGAAGAAAATCACGTATTCTGCCAGAAATTCATTTATGTATCTGTCCTATAAGATCATTGACCATTCCCCCACTATTTTCATAGTTTTATTGATGCTACAGAAAGAGAAAGTAACATTTTTCCCCAAGATCCCTTCTCAGTTTACGGAGTAGACATTTTGAGGCATTACCTAAGTACTCCCAAGCATCCAAGTATCCAAATCTAAAATATCCCAAATATCTAAACACCTCAGATGGGTGAAAGCCTACCTTTTTTGGGAGATATTCATAAGAGGAAGAGGGAGAGAGCTCACGTCCTTATTTTTAACTCATTGCTGCGTCTAAATATCCCCACTACCAGCATCTAAGCTGAATTCTCCCTAGAAATGCTCAGCGCTGGTTATCAGAGGAGACTATGACATAATGATTAACTAGCACAGTATTGACTGTTTCTATTTATCACCACCATGACAAACTGCAAGCTCAAACTTCTATTCCATCCCTCATTTTTGTCCACATGAAATCAGAAAGCAGTTTGACCCATTTATTCACTGAAATGCTTTAATTAGATGGTCTCAGCTACTCTCCAGAAATTACTTTCACCTTCCAACTTCATCACCCACAACTTTTTGCCAACCTTTAAAGAGACCTCTCTTTCACCCCTTTAAAGAGACCTCCAACAACATGAAAAACCTAATGTTCCACATACACCACGGTGATTCACAGCTCTGTGTCTCTGCCAGTGCTATTGTTCTCTCTGCTTGCTGAACTCCTATTCATCCTTCAAAACTCAGTACACACCATGATTTACACGATAAGGTCTCTCTTGACTCCACTCCTAACCAAAGACAGTCCCACCTTCTCAATGTTGCTTCTTCTTTTAAAGAAAAAAAAAAAGCTGGAATAGTTCCTCCAGCATACCAGGGCTCCCCTCCAAATGTGCCCAATGAGCACCCACGTCAGAATTACCCAGGTGCTTATTAAAATTGCAGAAGTCTAAAAGCTCCACCTAGACCTACTAAATTAGAAACTCCGAGATGGAGGCCCAGGAATCTGCATTTACTAAGCTTCCCCCCCGCCCAGGTGATTTTGATACAAACACATTTATTTTATTGTCCACATAATTCTGAGGAATCATAGTAGCTGCTAACATTTATTGGACTTCGGTTTTATGCCAGGCACTGTTTGAAGCACTTCATACATGTATTAATTCTTTTAATTATCACAATAACTTTATAAGAGAGTACAGTTTTTACTCTTATTTAGATGTTGACTTTCCTTTCTGAGATAAAGTGACATTAGGAAACTTATCCAAGAGCCCACAGTTAGTATATGGCAAGAGAAAAGACTCAGATCCGGAGGATGTCATTCCAAGCCTGTCACTAAATCACCAGGTTTTACAATCTCTCAAATAATTATTTGTTCTCTGTCTTCTCTACTAGGCTATGAATTTGTTAACAGCAGGAATGATAGCTTTTCATCCTGATAGCTACAGCACTCATCAAAGTGTGTGATGTACTCAAGAAATGTTTATTGAATTGTTTATTAGGTTGGTGAAAAAGTAATTGCAGTTTTTACCATTAAAAAGAGGTAAAAACCCATCACTTTGAGAGGCCAAGGTGGGCAGATCACGAGGTCAAGAGATCGAGACCATCCTGGCCAACATGATGGTAGTAGAAACCCCGTTTCTACTAAAAATACAAAAATTAGCTGGGTGTGGTGGTGCATGTCCTTAGTCCCAGCTACTCAGGAGGCTGAGGCAGGAGAATTGTTTGAACCCAGGAGGTGGAGGTTACAGTGAGCCGAGATTGTGCCACTGCACTCCAGCCTGGTGACAGAGCGAGACATCATTAAAAAAGAAAAAAAAAAAAAAAAAAGAGGTAAAAACCACAATCACTTTTGCACCAACCTATAAAATGTAGAGTAAACCAAGATACAATGTTTTTGTCTACGAATAGTATTAGGCTGGTGCAAAAGTGATTGCAGTTTTTGCCATTACCTTTGCACCAACATAAGATCAGTGAGATTTTTAAAAAACCCAAAACCTCACTGACCACAAAAGTCAGTAAATAAGTAAATGTGGCAGTGCTTTGGTGAAACACCGATGAGATGATGTCTGGTTTTCATTAAAAATCATAAGTAATACAATAAATATATTAAGTTAATTCATACCAGAAACCAAAGCCTAGACAGCATCATACTGTAATACCTCAGAAAGCAGGCCCGGGGACAACCAAGAGGTGCCCAGGGGATTACTAGTGATCCCCAAACCGTGTTTTCATGTCCCTGCGTCTAGATGTAACTTCAAAACATAAAGAATACACAAGAGGCCGGGCGCGGTGGCTCACGCCTGTAATCCCAGTACGTTGGGAGGCCGAGGCGGGCCGATTACGAGGTCAGGAGATTGAGACCATCCTGGCTAACATGGTGAAACCCCGTTTCTACTAAAAATACGAAAAATTAGCCGGGCGTGGCGGCGGGCGCCTGCAGTCCCAGCTACCCGGGAGGCTGAGGCAGGAGAATGGCATTAATCCGGTAGGTGGAGCTTGCAGTGAGCCGAGATCGGGCCACTGCACTCCAGCCTGGGCAACAGAGAGACTCTGTCTCAAAAAAAAAGAAAAGAATACACAAGACTATCTTACTGCTTCATTTTGAGGAGAGGGATGTCATTCCTCTTCTTCCTTATCAAATACCTAGAAACTACAGCCACACAGATCAGTTAAGTAAACATTTCCAAATCTGTGAAGGAAGATCCAGCTAGCTGTACAGCAGCCGTAGTGCCTTTCAAGTTCGGCTCTGCTCCCTAAAAGGCATAGGCATTCACACTTTCATCAAGGTAGGGTATTGTCAGGTGTGTCCAAGTGCATTAGAAATGTCACAGATGCTACCAGCTGCTTCCTAAGGAGAAAAAAGACCTAGACCCCAAATTATGAACAAACAGCATCTTATTTACATAACTGATATCAGAACTAGCATGCTGTGTCTACACTTAGTCTAAGTCCAAATAAAACTGAGAAAGCACATAAACTATTCAGTCAGATATTTAGCATTTTATATATTTATCGGTATATATCTGTATATATCTATATATATATCCATAACTATGGATAACAATGTAGACATTTTTCTATTTTTTAATCCAGATGTTTTGATGCTATGTTTGCATACATATATACATAAATAGTCATAGTCATCAAATTTCTAATCTGTTGCTTCAACTCCCACATCTTCCAAGTTTTGACTCCGCTAGGATCACAGGTACCCACTTCTGGATGCACAAACCTCACACACAATGCTGACTCTGATGGGATTTTTAGATGAGTTTCAGTGGGTCTCAGGGAACCTCATTAAAAAAAAAAACTGTTGGACTCCAGAAATTAACTCTTTTTTTGTTTCCAGACTTGCTGAGGACATATTTTTCTCTTTTTTAGAGAAAATGTATACACAATACCCTATAAGAGCATGTGTCATCTAAACTGTATGAGGGACCGTTTGCTGTTGGTGACTTTGAAGTTCTGAATAAATAATCAGAACAAATCTCATATTGAAAGTCAAGCCATTGCCAGACAGGGACACAGCCGCACATTGCCCAGCACTGCTTTGCTGCAGAGAGTTTGCTTTATAAGCTCATGACTCCAGGATAGTCCAGCATTTAGGTCACGTGGGGCTAAGACCAAATTATCAGACTGGATAAGAAGTGGCCTTGCTTGTGCAGAGAAGTAGAGTCATCAGCATCCTGATTACTTTGAGTGATAGAACATGTATCTCCCTTTCTTTTCTCTAAGAGTCGTTATGAAAATGATGATGAAGGATGCAGCCAGTGTCAGCTCCTCCAAGACCGACAACAAAAAGTAGAGACCTCACCACTGAAAGTAAGATTTTATATGATTTCTGCTTCCTTTTGTGATTTGCCTCCATATTCTCCTGCCAGGGAATGCAACGGCTTCATAAACAGTGACATGAGGACAGAGTTTGGCTTTCCAATCTAAGTTAGAAGTGGTTTGGTTTGGACCTGCTGAGGGGAAGCATTCTGTGTTCAGTCTGATTGGTTCGCTCAATCCTCCTTCTAAAGAAGTCTTACCCCCCAACTTTCAGAACCACAAAACACGAAACCATTCATCTCTCACTTTAGAACTTTGCCTGAACCACTCAACACCCCTAACTGAGGCATGCATCTCTCCATTCAGGGAAGCCTGTTTCTCAGAGCCAAGCACATTTCTAGAAATGCTTCATGTGGGAAGGAACAAAACCAATAAGTCAGAAAGCTGACTCAGAAATGATTGGAAGTGTTTCCCTTCTTCCCCCTGCAGATGTGTTGCTCCATGGTGATTTTTCCGGTGTGATCATTATGCAAGGCTTGGCTGACTGTCCGTAAAGGACAGAGTGTTTGGCTATCACTATTATGACTTTTACATTTGGGGCAATTGCTTTCAATGAATACAAACGTGCCAGTGAGCAGGACTAAAGCACACAAGCTATGCTCCACAGCAAGCTCTGATGAGCCAACACCTCGGATGTTTGGGAACCTATGGCCTGGCCTCATTTGTCTTTCTCAAAGATAGAAGCCACTGCAGGGGCCATAGCATTGGAAGCCGGGGACCCACCACTCACTGGAGTCTGGACAACAGGCCATGGACCTCAGGACTCTTGGGCCCTCAATGCTGTGCCAATCAATCAGCAGACACTTATTGATCACTTTTGCCAGGTCCAAATGGCATCAAGTTTTTCACTTGAAAGGGCTGTCACTAGTAACAAATTTTGCATTGTAAAACTAGAGCTGCCTACAAGACACATGCAAATGAATTACGCTCTTTCAGTCCTGACAACAACTCCACTAGGTAGCCACTACTCTTGTCCTTACTGCACAGATGAGAAAAACTCAGCTTTGAAGGAGTTCAGTGCTATGCCCCAAATCACAAAGCCGGTAAGTTCAGAGTCATACTTAGGCCTGGTCTCTTTCCACTACCTATCAGCTGTGAACATTAGCAAGGAACTTGGTCCTGGTATTCTCCTTGGAAGAGTCCCATGTTCCCAACAGTGATACAACGTTCCTTGAGAATCACATAGCCAGGGCTACAGGAGGGAGAAATAAGTCCCTGCAGCTCCCTGTATACCCAAAGGCCACCAGGCCTCCTTGCTGTGGTTGCTTTAGAATACACCGTCAGGTAGATCATTCCTGAATTTTATGTGTCTAGCCCGTGTCATCAGGAAAAAGGGAAGGTGAGACAACACTCATGTTCATGACAGAGTGTTTAGATGCAGAAGCTCTGGAAACAGAGAGACCAGCTTGGAATGCTAACTCTGTATTAATTTGGTATGTGAGCTTGGGCACTTTTAGTCTTCTTGTTTTGTTCGTTCTTTCTTTCTTTCTTTTCTTCCTTTTTCTTTCTCTTTCTTTCTTTCTCTTTCTTTCTATCTCTCTCCCTTCCTTCCTTCCTTCCTTTCTTTCTTTCTCTCTTTCTCTCTTTCTTTCTTTCTTTTTCTTTCAAGACAGGGTCTTCTTCTGTCACCTAGGCTGGAGTGCAGTGGTGCGATCTCAGCTCACTGCAACCTGTGCCTCCTAGGTTCAAGCAATTCTCCCACCTCAGCCTCTTGAGTAGCTGGGATTACAGGT
>NW_012109820.1:763043-778419 GCF_000951045.1 Mandrillus leucophaeus | reverse complement strand
TTTTTTTTGAGACAGGGTTTCACTATGTTGGCTAGGCTGGTCTCCAACCTCAAATGATCCACCTGCCTCGGCCTCCCAAAGTGCTGGGATTACAGGTGTGAGCCACGGCACCCAACCTGTTTTATTTTTTAATTACTTTAGCTTCAGTTTCCTCATCCATGAAACAGAAATAATAAAAGTGCCTACCTCCAAAGGGTCATTATAAGAATTAAATAACATTGAAAGCAAAGCCACATGTTGCCTGGTATATTGTAAGCAGTAAATCAATAATCACTATTCATATTGTTATCATTAATTTTATATTTATATAATACTTCTGGACTAATTTTATTCTAAAATATACTCATTTCCTGTATGAAGCCAGTCTGACCAACATCAATGGAGTGCCTGGCACTGGACAAGGCCCCAGGAACACCAGGAGGCATCAGAGAGTCTCTCCAGTAGAGAAAGCTGCTCGGCATAGGAGGAGCTTGATTTAGGAAGGAGTAAGTGGGCATTAAGTGAAGCTCAGAATTTTTTTAAACTGCTAAACATTTGGAAAAGGAAGTTTTATACAGGCCCATGTATGCACATGGTGCTCACATGCAGTACATTGGTGGCAGTTCTTGATTCTTCACCTCTACTCTAAAAATATTGCCTACCTTCTGCCCTGTTCTCTTCATATTTCACTAAGCAACTGGCTAGTTTATTTGAAAATAAATTATGCAAGGAAGTGTTAGTAACTTAACTTTACTAGTCTTAGAAAATAAATTGGAATTGGAATTGGTGTAGTTAAAGCTCTCCCTGCTGGGAGCTTCAGGCAATATTGTTCTCAGGAGTGTATACTTGGGGTTTGGCAGGTGGAAATGTGTTCATTCATTTATCCAGTCAGCCAACCAGCCAGCCAGCCAGCCAATCACTCAACAAATGTGCCAGCGTATAGATGTTGAACAACACAAGCATGACCCTGACTTTATTGGACTTTGAATCTAGAAGGAGTGGCAAGCATACAACAAGCAAACTAATAAAGAAATAATTACAAATAGTGGTAAAGGCTAAAGAAAAAAAAAGATAAAATGATAAAAGATGGGGCAGAGGGCCGGGCGCGGTGGCTCACGCCTGTAATCCCAGCACTTTGGGAGGCCGAGGCGGGCAGATCACAAGGTCAGGAGATCGAGACCACGGTGAAACCCCGTCTCTACTAAAAATACAAAAAATTAGGCGAGCGTGGTGGCGGACGCCTGTAGTACCAGCTGCTCGGGAGGCTGAGGCAGGAGAATGGTGTGAACCCGGGAGGTGGAGCTTGCAGTGAGCCGAGATCTCGCCACTGCACTCCAGCCTGGGGGACAGAGCAAGACTCCGTCTCAAAAAAATTTAAAAAATGAGGACATGCATACATGCAGTGATATCAGGAAAGACTTCTCTGAGGGCAGATATTTAAATTGAGGTGTGCAGAAGAAGCCAGCCCTGCAAAGACCAGGTCAAGCAGCAGATGAGATGGCAGCGAAAAAGCTTGGGCTCTAAGACTCAAAAGAGGCTAGCACCATGAGAGCTTGGGATGCGCAGCCAGAGACAGATCATGCATTGCCTTGGAGATCCTGAAAAGGAGTGTGGATTTTACTAAGGTACTAGATCAGGAAAGCTTTCCAGATCTCATTCACATGTAGGATCCTTTAATTTATATTTGTATTTCAAGAAAGTGTAATCTCATTTTAATTTAAGACAAAAACCCTTAGCTCTCTTAACTCTTAGTCAGCATCATCTCAGTCCTCTGTAATTTCAGACTCTTGCCCTGCCCAGCACACTGTGCTGGAAAGAGCACAGGTCACCTTTGTTCTTGCTACCATTGCCAGTAGCTCAACCTTGAGCAAATTACTCAGCATCACAAATCTTGTCTCCTTCATCTATAAAGAAGGTGGGATTGGGGTTGATCTCAAAGATGACTTTTGCTCTAAATTAATTTAACCAAAACAAGAAGAAAATAATGTCTTACCCTCCCAGGGCTTGGCCCTTACATTTCCTGCTGCAGAAAAACTGTGATTTGGGGGGTTAAGAGCATGATTTAATCATCATTCTGCATGCTAATTCTTCTACCTTGAGCAAGTGGCTTTATCTCCCTAAGCCTGTTTCCTTGTCTGTAAAATACACATAAGAGCCATACCTACTTTATTCGGTTCTTACGAAGATCCAGGGGCATAATTACTCACAATGCCATTAATATCATCAACATGCATAGAGCCTCCCATAACAGTTTGGCAGGACTTGGATGGGGGAAATAATGGGTGTAAGACTTGAGGCATAATCCCAAACAGGTCTTGGGACTTACTTTCATGAATCAGCATCTATTGTGCCAATATTAAGGGTGAACCAACATGAACACTAGATCTGTTTGGAGCCCAGAGGTAAAGTCTGGTCTGGAAACTTGAGGCCGTTGAAAGGTTTTCAGCTGAAAAGGTATTAGCTCACTTGATGTGAAACACATGGTCTATTGGGAACCTCAAGAAAACACCAGCCATCCACAGTTCCCATCTCTCGTGTGTAAAGAATGAAAGGGGGTGGCTGGACAAAGCTTTATTCTAACAGATATAGTCACTGCCAGCAAAGAAAGAAGAAGAAAACAATTAAACTTCTCACATGAGCTAAATCAAATAAGCCCACCAACCTCTTAGTAAAATATACAGGCATTGAGCCTGGCTGCCTTGACACGTGTTTAAAGACTACCCAACTTTCAGAGGAATTGAATAAATAGACTTCAACTTGTGCGGCTCTCAGGAAAATTTCAAAAGTAAATGCCATTTGATGGCACTGTTTTCCCCCTACTGTTCATAAAATTCACAGAATCACAGGGTCGGAAAAAACAAACAAGAAATCATTTCACCCCACCTGATTTCTAACTTATTGACTTCATAGGCCAAATGATTCTGAGCAAGATGATCCTGAAGTTCAAGTTGTAACTCAACTGCTTAACCAAATAAGAAGAGAGCTGGAGTAGAAATGAAGACCAGGGAGCAAAAGGGTAGGTCCAATTTTGATGACATTTTTATTTCTCTGAGAGTTCAACCACGTATTGGCCAGCTTCATTTTGTATAATTCCAAGAATAGTCTGCTTATGCAAGTGCTTCCCACTCAAATACATCTTTTGAAATTAGTAGGTGTGTTTCCTGGACTTGGCTGCTTCCAGTTGTCGGCCATTTGGAAAGCCAGGAGGAAATGAGGAAGGGAGATAAGGACAGAGGGCAGGCAGGCTGCCAGCTCTAGTTCCATTCCTGACTCCACACAGAGGAACACAATGATAAGTAGTCAAAAACAAGTGAATGGGGTGTGGGGTCCTGCTTTCTTAATAATGATTACTCAGCTTAAATAGACAAAATATTGTATGATAAGTTGGTTACCTAGTTGTATGTAGGCTACAGCTTGTATATTGGAAAGTAGGAAGGACAGAAGAAAGGAAGTAGGGGATGGGTTGGAAGAAAAGCAAGGAAAGATAAACAGGTGAGCATGCAAAAATGCATTAAAATATGAATTAAATGATCATAACCATTTAGTGAGGACTAGGCTCCGTACTCTATGCTTTAAAGATATTTTCATGTCAGTCCTCAAAGGGAGACATTATTTTTCCACCAAAAAAAAAAAAAAAAAAAAAAAAAAAAAAAAAAAAAAACCTTCATGGTTTGTTAGTACTTTAGAAGGCTTGATTGGCTTTTTTCTCTTCTCTTCTTATACTACGGAAACATTGCTTTGAAAATAGAAAACAAATGTCTACTGCTTTTTTTTTTTCCAAACAGAGTCTCTGTCGCCCAAGCAGGAATCTAGTTCCATAGAACTATCACAGTGGTGCAATCTCAGTTCACAGCAGCCTCTGACTCCCAGGTTCAAGTGATTCTCATGCCTCAGCCTCCTGAGTAGCTGGAATTTCAGGCATGTGCTACCACGCCCAGGTAATTTTCGTACTGTTAGTAATGATGGGGTTTCACTATGTTGGCCAGGCTGGTCTCGAACTCCTGACCTCAAGTGATCTGCCAGCCTCGGCCTCCCAAAGTGCTGGGATTTCAGGTGTGAGCCATCGCATCCAGCCTACTTTCAGTCTTATAACTGGCCCTGTGTCTATAAAGCACTGAGTGAGGCAGCTGGACCACCCAGCAGACCAAGGACTCAGAGGAAGATACCAAGGAGAATACAGAGCATGGCTTATACCTGATCAGAGTGCACAAGAGACCCAAGGAGCTCAACAAAGGTTGATGCCCTGTCAGAAATCATTTTACTGACCCTGCTTCCCTCTGCAAACTGTATTGCACCTCTTAACTCTCCCAAAAGGTTGGTTAAGATCCACAGGAAACTTTCTCTGTTGTTAAAGCTAAACCTAGATGGACTATTTTGACTGAGTCAACTTGTGACTGCCAAGCACTTACTTGAGAGTATTCATTTGTAATATAAATAACACTTAAACATACACAGTTTTCCCTTATTGAAAAAAAAAATTGTGTCTTATATTTTAGTATTGTTAACAGTAGAGGTATGTAAGAGAACAAGCTTGTAACAACAGAGTAAGCACCAGAACAATCTTCTCTAATTGGGAGGGAAGTTCCTCATTTTTCCATAACGGCATTGACATTACATCTCCAGATGCTCTGCCAGATTGTTAACTCTACACCCCACAGCATCTGATTTTGGCAAGCTTAGATCAGGACACACGACTCAAGCCAAAACTGCCTAGGAGCCATGTGAATAAAGACCAAGTCTCAATTAGCGGGTCAAGAAACAAGCTAATCAATTAGCAGCCTGGCTTTCTCCAACTCACCAAATTAAGATGCCTTTATAAGCATAGATGATCTTTGTAAATGAACTTTCCCCTCCAGTTCGTCCTCTGGGAGGTTAGACATTATAAGAAAATAGCTGTATGAATCATCTATATTTCTAAAAAATACTGAGTGCCTCCAGGTGTGATACAGATGGTGGACAATAAAAGGGGAGAAACCATTTTTCATGAATAAGGCACATAGATACATGCACTCATAAACACCAAATCCTCCTTACTTCCTGGCAGGACTCCCCACCTCTCCACCAAGGTCATCAGCAGTACCAATGTCCCCACATTACACACCCAGTAAAAATGTCTAAAGGGACAGAGAAATCTAAGAAATGCACAAATAAATCTCTGAAGTCAGATTGCCTGGATTCAAATTCCAGTGCCACCGCTTACAGGTTGTGTGAAATTGGGTAAGTAAACCTCTGCAAGCCATAGTTTTTTCAGTCTATAAAATTAAGATCATGTTAGTACTTTCCTCTTGGGGTTTTGTGAAAATTAAATAAGCTAATGCCTAGAAAGTAATGGGTATGATGCCAGACACCAGGTTTTATGGTCAGGACATAATTGCTAACCTGTAGTATTCCTTCAAATAAAAAGAAAGGAAGAGGAGAGAGGAGAGAAACAGAAGAGAAGCGAAAAGGAGGGAAAAAAAGATTTACCTTCTCCTCTTCATATTTCTGCAATAATGGAAGAAAATTTAGCTGAACATCTTTAGGATGTGTTGCAGCCAAGAAAAGTTAGATGCCCTTTAGAAGAGGGAAGAGGAAAGCCAGGAAGAAAACAAGTGTCTTAGTCTGTTTTGTCCTGTTCTGTGCTATAACAGAATATAACAGAATTAGTTCTTTATTATTTATTTATTTATTTATATATTTTGAGACAGGGTCTTGCTCTGTCACTGAGCCTGAAGTCTGGGGATGCAGTCTTGGCTCACTGCAGCCTCAACCTCCAAGCTCAAGTAATCCTCCCACCTCAGCCTCCCAAATAGCTGGGACTACAGGCATGCACCAACTTACCTGTCTAATTTTTTTTATTTTCTGTAGAGACAGGGTCTCATCATGTTGCCCTGGCTGGTCTGGAACTCCTGGACTCAAGCAATCCTCCAGCCTAAGCCTCCCAAAGTGATGGGATTACAGGCATGAGCCATCTCAGCCAGCCAGATTATTTATTTATTTATTTATTTATTTATTTATTTATTTATTTATTGAGAAAGGGCCTTGCTCTGTCACCCAGGCTGGAGTGCAGTATGGCCCAATCACAGCACACTGCAGCCTCAGCTTTCCAGGGTAAAGCAATCCTCCCCAATCAGCCTCCTGAGTAGCTGAGACCACAGGCATATGCCAACATGCCTGGCTAATTTTTGTATTTTGTAGAGATAACGTTTTGCCATGTTGCCCAGGCTGCTCTCAAACTCTTATGCTCAAGCAATCTGCCTGCCTTGGCCTCCCAAAGTGCTAAGATTAAAGGCATGAGCTACCATGCCTGGCCCAGCCACATAATTTATAATGAACAGAAATTCACTGGCTCATGATTCTGGAGGCTGGGAAGTCCAAGATCAAGTGGCTGTCATCTAGCGGGGGCCTTCTTGCTGTGTTATCCCAATGCAGAAGGGCAAAGACAAGGTGAAGAGGAGATCAAACTCACTTCTTCAAGCCATTTTATAATTGGCATTAATCTATTCATGAAGGCAAAGTCTTTATGGCCTAATAACCTCTCAAAGGTCCCATCTATTAACCCCATTGCATTGAGGATTAAATTACCAGCACATGCTTTTGGGGGAACCCATTCAAACCACAGCAGCAACAGAAACTGCCGTATCATGAATATCGATGATATACCAATTATTTTGTCCATATCACCTCACTTTCTGAAGAAATGCACACTCCAGAACTTCAGGCATCTGCCATGTGTCACACAGTCAGTTGAGCAGTGGAATTGATGTTTAAACCCACGTCTGTTTGTCTATAAGCTTCACCTTGTACCACGACAGCTGCGATGTCAATTTTGATCCAAAAATCATTTGCATGGTTTGTCTTATTTTATCTGTCCTTCCCAACAATGCTAGTAGAGAAAAAATTAAGCTGTAATATTATTTCCAAAGAACATTATATGATCCTTAGTTTTTAAACTCAAACTCTGACATACTAAGGAGTTATAGGATTGGGTTATTATTGTTTTTAATGTCAGACTCTCATCAAAAGGAGGAATTATACTTCTTAGGAAACACCCTGAATAAAATTAAGTTTAAAATAGGAGCTGTCTTTCCAGATACCTCAAACTCCACAGGTTTCAAATTAGTCTAGACATCCAATGGCCTGGAGGCAAGAGTCTGGAACATTTATCTATTCTCACTGATCCAATTAAGAAGGACATGAGAAAGACTTTCAGAGAGGTGTTTACTGCATGCAAGGTTACCAGTGGATTCTTCCTCCAATTCTCTTGCCCAAATTATTGAAAAAGCCTCCATGCTGCTCTCCCAGCTCCTACTTTTGCCCACCCCAATCTATTCCGAGTTGTGGTAAAAAGGATCATAATGTGCATCAGATCACGTCACACTCTTCCTCAAAATGTTTTTGTGTCTTTGAATTATCCTTCGAATCTACTTCAAAATTTTGATATGGCCTTTGAAGTCTTGTATGATGTGGCCTCATCTTGAGCCACACTCATTATCCAGATCTTTAAAAACATGAACAAATTTTGTTTTCATGACCAGCTCTCACCAAACATTTTCTGCTTTAGAGCCTTTGAATATACTGATCTTCCTACCTACAATAATCTTCTTTGCCTCTCCTATAGTCCCAACCCACCAACACACACACACACACACACACACACACACACACACACCCATTCCCACTGCCACTTCCTTCTCATATTTTAGGTCTTCAGAGAAGCCTTTCCTTACCCACTGCCTTCAGTACTTCTGGGCACAGACAGGCCTCCATCCCAGCCATTGGTTCTTGTCAATATCACCCGTTTGTTTTCTTCATAGTAATCAGGACAAGTTGAGTCTTCATTGGCTCCTCAGTGCCTTCCTGGAACATGGAGGGCCTCCATAAAATTTTGTTGGGTAAATGAGCAAATGAACAAAGGTGTATGCAGCATGTTATCCTCACATTGTTTTTCTTCAGATCTCTAATAACTCCCTCAAGCAGTATTATAGCTTTCCTTGTTGACTTCTTTATTGTTTGACTCTCCTTCTACAAAGCAAACTCCACCAGAAGAGAGACGTTGTTGGGTTCACTGTTTTATCCAGTGCCCAAAATGGTGCCTGGCATATAATATGCACCCAGAAAGTATTTGCTGGATGAGTGAATGAATGAATAATTGAATACTTGTATCCCTAGAGTCAAGTGCAGTGTCTAGATCAGAATAAATGCTTACTAAATGGAAATGTGCTCCAATTTCTTCTTATAATTTAGTAACAATTTGATTTTGACCCAGCTAGAAGCTATGATTAATGTTTCATATAGTCAAAGGCAATAATAGACTCCATTTTATAAACAGATAGTTCATGTTCAGGAGCAAGGAGGTACCTTTTGCCTCACCCAACCTTTACACCGGTCATCTGTTGTAAGTTCTAAATTGAAAAATCTTCTCCTGGTATGAGATTTTGGATCACTTTTGACTCAGTGGTCCTCCATCACCTTTCCTTAGGGCCAATGAAAATCAACCTTGGGAGATGTTCTATTGAAACAAGGAAGCAATGTGCCCTTCAAATAGCTGTTTCCATGACCAAATCCCACTTCAACTCTTTCAAGTATTGCCTATAACACTCACAAAAGAAAACAAATCTCTCTTGACACAACAGTTTGACCAAGTTCAATCTGGTTATTCATGTTATTCCAACTTTTTTTGGTAGAGAAGATAAACATGGTCTCTGAAAAAAAAAAAAAAAAAAAAAAAAAAAAAAAAAAAAACACCATAATCAAAAAAGCACCACCCAGGCCCTTCCAAGGCCCAGCCCTGCTTTCCAGATGCTCTCTCTTTTCAGCTTGGTTTAATTAAAGCTGTGTATGTCAGCAACCCATCAGATTCAGGTGTGATTCAGATTGCCCCAAAGCATCAGAAAACCTGCCAAGCAACCCAAGCATGAGAGTGAAGTTGAGAAATGTACTCCCCAGAACAAAGCTCGTCATTACAAGGGGAAGTCTTGCTCGGAGGAGGAACAAAGTGATTATCTCTCTCTGTGCTTCAAATTTAGACACATAGCAAAGATAACTAGGTTCAAATGCGATCTGCATCATAGATCAGTGACAATGCTCTTGAGGGAGGTGTGATACTTCTGAAGTCTAACTTCTGGTCAAAATTGGCGACCTCTCAAACTGTGGCCATGGTATGCAAAAGATGTTGAGAACCCTAGTAAGTCTGTACCCTCACACAGTAGAAAGCTCACAGCTTGCTTGTTTATTCTTCTTTTTCCCCTTGATGTGTCAGATCTGAACTTTTTGTAGTGCCTCTGGGTTCGTAGTTAGACAAAAATGCATTAGCTAACAGAGTTTTCTGGCTGTGGTAGCCAGAAATTGAAAGATAACTCACAACATGATTCAGTCATAGATGAAAACCAAACTCCTATGGGAGAGGGGGAGAGAATTCTCTATGAATAAACAGGACCCTTGCTCAAGACCTGAAGCCCAGAGTGTGCAGTCCCTGCAAAGGCAAAGAGAAAAAGCATTTAAAAATCTCCTACAGTTCCATGTTATGGAGTGCTTATCTCCAGGTTACATTAGTGGGGTGCTTAGCCAAACCTGTTAAGAATTTTTATCATGCAACCAAAATAAATGTAAAACAAAAATGGTCCTTACCCAAAACCAGACTGTATAGACAATGCAGCTTTATGATTCTGCAAATCACCAAACATCTTTTCATTACATTTCTAAGAGATTTTAGGTACTATGTGAACACAAGAGTAGTTCATTAACATTTATTTGATCTACAAACCTCTAGAACAACTATTAAGTGGTGCATGCTCCAAACTGAGTGAATTAACTGGTTGTTTTCAGATCATGAAGACAATAGTTATGCTTACGGCAGCTCAGCAGTGATGCATGTGGGTTAAGAGAAGTTTCCTTGCAACAGTTTTCATGGTGTAAACAGCATCTTGAAACATTTTCAGGAGCAGCTAAATAGAAACAAACTAAAACTAAAGCTCCTGGCATGGACTTGATACACAGAATGCAGAGCAATGTGCAACTACATAGGATGGTTTATCACTAGGATGTGAGATGTAGCTACTTAGAAATTTCACAGAAGCTACCATACTCAACAGGCCATGACATTGTTTTAAAAAAATTCAGCCTCAGCAACAAATCAGCTCAATGAGATAGTAGCAAGATACAGTGGAAAAGGCAGTGGATGAATTAGGATGCACTAATTCTCCTCCCAATTCTATTTTTAAGTTTCTGGATGACCTTGGGCAAGTCACTTAATTTATCCCCCTCAATCTGCATGTCTGCAAAGTAGAAATAATAGCATCTGACCCATCTACCACACGGAATTGAAAGATGGTGATCTATGCAAACAAATGCTTTGGTCCTGGGTACACGCCCAGAAGAATTAAATGCAGGAACTCAAACAGATACACATACACCAATATTCAGCTCAGCATTATTCACAATGGCCAAAAGGTGAAAACAACCCAAATATCCATCAACAGATGAATGGACAAACAAAATATGGTGTGTATATGCAATAGAATATTATTCCATGTTAAAAAGGAATAAAATTCTAGTACACACTGCGAAATGAATGAACCTTGAAAACGTCATGTCAAATGAAATAAACCAGATATCAAAGAACAAATACTGTATAATTCCACTTATAGGAGGTACCTAGAAATAGGCACATTCACGGAGACAGAAAATAGAATAGAAAGTACCGAAGCTGGAGAAAAGGGGGAATGGGTGGTTTTGTTTAATGGGTACAGAGATTCTGAGATGATGACCAAGTTCTGGAAATAGATAGTAGTGATGATTGTACAACCTTGAACAAAGTACTTAATGCCACTAAATGGCACACTTAAAAATGGTTAAAATGGGGTGATGGAGAAGGACGCAATATGCTATGGGGTCCTGAGTCAGAGTGGATGGTGAGCAGGATATCAAAAAAAAATTTAAATGATAAATTTTATATGTTATCTGTATTTTACCACAATTTTTAAATTATTTTTTCATTTATTTTATTGTACTTTAAGTTCTGTGGTACATTGCACAACATGCAGGTTTGTTGCGTAGGTGTATAATACCACAATTTTTTAAATGTGCCGTAATACCAAAAGTTCCATACAAGTGCTGAATATTAATTTTTGGAGTCCTGACTTTTCCTTGTATCAGTTTACCAGCTTCACTTGAAAATGGCATCCCCACAACTTAGGCATTTATACCAAAGGGAAAAAAAAAAAAAAACAGTAAAAGCATGCTCAAATTTCTACCACCTTGTTGAAGAAAGCTTTTGATCAGTAGGTGTTACCTGTTGGAAGTTTGGGGACTAAATACAGCGCAATAGCTAACTAGAAAAAAAAAATCTCTTTACAAGATTTTAGAAAAAAAAATCCTTTTTCCTTAAATATTTTTGTTCAATGACATCAAAAACCTGTGATCAAGAGCATTTACAATTGGCTTCAATCAAAATTAGCCACAACTGAAAAATCAGGAGAAGACAATAGGGTTTACGATGAAAAAGTATATGGGAAATAGTCAGAAGGAAGGGGTCGGGTCCAACTTTTGATGAACCTATATAATTTGTTGCCTCCAATACTAGGATGGTCTCCTAAATCAGCAGTTCCCAACATTTTTGGCACCAGGGACCAGTTTTGTGGAAGATAATTTTTACACAGACCAGGGCAGTGGGGTGGGGGATGCTTGCAAGATGATTCAAGTACATTATGTTTATTGTACATTTTATTTCTATTATTATTACATTGTAGTATACAATGAAATAATTAAACAACTCACCATAACGTAGAATCAGTGGGAACCCAGAGTGTGTTTTCCTGCAACTAGACAGTCCAATCAGGGGGTGATGGGAGACACCGACAGATCATCAGGTATTAGATTCTCATAAGGAGCATGCCACCTGGATCCTTTGCATGCATAGTTCACAACAGGGTCAGTGCTCCTCTGAGACTCTAATGCCACTGCTGATCTGACACGAGGTGGAGTTCAGACAGTAATGTGAGCAGTGGGGAGCAGCTGTAAAAACAGATGAAGCTTCACTGGCATGCCCACCACTCACCTCCTGCTGTGCGGTCCAGTTTTTAACAGGCCATGGACTGGTACTGGGCCCGTTAGGGTCCCCAGTCCCCAGTACCAGTCTGTGGCCCAGGGTTTGAAGACCCCTATCCTAAATGATCTGCCATCTGGTTTACTTCTCAGTTGCTTCCTCCCCACTCTAACAGTGTGTGAGATTTATCAGTGGCTACCATCTCTTGTACACTCTTTATATGGTGTACTGGGTTGAACTGTGTACTCCCAAAATTCATGTCCCTATTCAGTGCTAAAACAAAATGAGCTATCAAGCCATGAAAAGACATGGAGGAAACACAATGCATGTTACAAATGAAATAAGACAATGTGAAATGGCTATATACTGTATGATTCCAACTACAGCATTCTGAAATGGCAAAACTATAGAGATGGTAAAAAGATCAGTTGTTGCTGGGGATTAAGAGAGAGGCAGGGATGCACAGGCAGAACCAAGAGGATTGTTAGGGTACTGAAACTCCTCTGTGTGATGCTATAATGGTGGGTAAATGTCATTATACATTTGTCCAAACCAAGAATGTTCACAACACCAAGAGTGAGCCCTAATGTAAATTATGGACTTTAGGTGATAATGGTTTATCACTGTATGTTTAGCAACTGTAACAAATGTACCACTCTGGTAGGGGATGCTGATAATGGAGGAGGTTGTACATATGTTGAGGTAGTGGGTACTTGGAACTCTCTGTGCCTTCCTCTCAGCTTTGCTGTGAACCTAAAACTGTTCTTTAAAGTGGTTTTCAACAATATGTACAAAAAAGGGGGGAAAAATCATGTCCATCTCGAACCTGTGAATGTGACCTTATTTGAAAATAGTGTCTCTGCAGATACAATCAAGTTTTAGATGAGATAATATTGAATTAGGGTGGGCCCTAAATCCAATGCCTGTTGTCCTTACAAGAGAGAAATCTGGACACACAGACAGACACAAAGAGGGAAGAAGGCCATTTGAAGACAGGGCAGCCACTGGAGTGATGCAGCTACAAGCCCAGGAACACCATGGGTTGCCAGCAACCACGAGAAGGTGGGAAGAGATTACGAAGAATTTTTCCCTAGAGCCTTTGGAAGGAGCATAGTCCTACCAACACCTTGATTTTTTATTTCTGGCCTTCATAATTGTGAGATAATAAATTTCTATTGTTTTAAGCTGTTCAGATATTGATAACTTGCTATGGGAACCCTAGGAAACCAATACACTTGGTAAACCAGATCCTTCACAATCCATACCACTTTATCTCCTTAAATAGTTCCTTACCCCCCATGCTCCAGAAACACCAAACTACTTATCATTACCCAAACATGACATACCAATTCCATTCTTCTTTGCCTTTTTACCAGCAGTTTCTTCTACCCTAAAAGTTTTCTGCCCCTCACTTACCTAAAATAATCATACTCATCCTCCTAAATTGAGATTAAGCAAATTAACATTATCTCCATGAAGTCGTCCAGAATACCCAGCCACCAAAGCTGGTCATGTTCTCCTGTATGCACCACACAGATCTTTGGGTTGGGGGCTTAATTCTATCTATTTCTACATTCTCTGTACCTAACACAGTGCTTGATACATAACAGCACTCCAAGGAGTTTTTTTTTTAGATGAAATAATTATCAATTACTGACTTGATAAAAAATAATTAAGCCTCCCAAAAGAAGGCAAGGAAATGTCAATAGAAAGAAAATAAAGCAATCTTTCTCTTAGTAAGTCTTATTTGTATAATTCACCAACATTTTTCATCTACATAAAAATTTTTTGAAAACAATACCTTATCTATTCTCAAGAAAGCAAACTAACATGATGACATAAAGTAATGTGCCTATTTTTTGAAAGTATAGATTTCAATGAGTACATGTCACTACATGTTCAAAACTACACTGTCCATTCTGAGGGAAACAGAACAACAGATTGGAGATAAGAACACCTCTGTTTGTGTGCTGGCTCTTTAGATTAGTTGATCTTTTTTAATTTGGTTTCCTCATCTGTAAAATAAGGTGCCTACAATTTGACCTCTGCTTTTTATATAATTTTGCATATCACCTTATTCACCTTCCAATATTTGTTGGCAGTTCTAAGTAGCTTTACATACAATTACCTCTTAATTTAAGAAATAAAATAAGAACGGATTCAAATAAAACCAGCAAATAATTCAAAGATCATTTCTATTTGATTTTGGAAGTCAGAGACAGACAATGCATCCAAACTCAATCATTTCATTCAAACTCAATCATTTGAATACATTCAATTCCTTCCCCTTCACATCTGCATCAGAGCCCTTAGTTCACTTGGTCCCAATAGCCCTAACTTAGAGAATCAATATGGTGCTGAAAGGCTCATGACTACTTTGGATAGACCAGATGTTGATGCCTTAAATTTATGTTAGCAAGTTTTGATTGTATCCATTCTTGCCCGAAGGTTTAGTGGGGAATTGTTTCTTAGTCAGTTCGCGCTGTATAACAAAGCACCATAAACTGTGTGGCTTCCTAAGCAACAGACATTTATTTCTCACAGTTCCAGAGACTGGAGGTGTGAGATCTGTGTTCCAGCATGTTCAATTCTGGGAGGGCCCTATTCCGGGTTGCAGACAGTCAACTTCTCCTTGTATCTTCACTTGGTGGAAAGAGGGCAAAACCTCTCAATTCCATCACTTTGGGCATTAGGATTTCAACATCTGAATGCTGAGAAGACGCAAATATTCAGTCCATAACAAGTGGGCATGAGAAGGAGCTTTTATCTCTCACATATTCTTCTTTAGTGTAAGACCTTCCAACAGCAAGGTCTTTTCTTTCTCTTCTTTATATACCTTTATTAGAGCTTACAAGCATGTTCCACACATGATTTATAAGGAATAAATCAATGCTTCAAATTATTGAAAAACTATCCCCAAACTGGGAAGCTTAGAGAAGAATATTTTATGACATTTATCATCTTGAAATTTGTAATAGATCAAGTCCCATGTTGCCCCATGTAGAAGACACAAAAGGAGCTTGACTAGCATCAAGAGAATCATTGCCATTGAAAAGAAACAAAAAGAGTAATTTTATATGAGGATATATTGGTCTAAATGATAACATTTTTTCTTTGAAACAAAGAAAAAAATTGTATGTGCTCCTTATTATAGACACTAGTTAGAAAGAAGAAGTGTGAGCTCTTATTTCTAATTATGGGCCTTGCAGAGTTTGTAGAGAAACTATTTGGCCGACATATCCTATCTCAGGGACTCCTACTTGATAACATCCTATATAGGATATACAATGACACCATTTCTCTCTGGACACATTGAACTTGAGAACAAAGAGGCAATTATGGTTACCAAGGGCAACTCTCTAACTTGGGCTG
>NW_012109820.1:758103-758748 GCF_000951045.1 Mandrillus leucophaeus | reverse complement strand
TAAAGCAGTGTGTAGAGGGAAATTTATAGCACTAAATGCCCACAAGAGAAAGCAGGAAAGATCTAAAATTGACACCCTAACATCACAATTAAAAGGACTAGACAAGCAAGAGCAACCACATTCAAAAGCTAGCAGAATGCAAGAAAAAACTAAGATCAGAGCAGAACGGAAGGAGATAGAGACACAAAAAACCCTTCGAAAAATCAATGAATCCAGGAGGTGGTTTTTTGAAAAGATCAACAAAATTGATAGACTGCTAGCAAGACTAATAAAGAAGAAAACAGAGAAGAATCAAGTAGATGCAATAAAAAATGTTAAAGGGGATACCATCACCAATCCCACAGAAATACAAACTACCATCAGAGAATGCTAAAATACCTCTATGCAAATAAACCAGAAAATCTAGAAGAAATGGATAAATTCCGGACATATACATGCTCCCAAGACTAAACCAGGAAGAAGTTGAATCTCTGAATAGACCAATAACAGGCTCTGAAATTGAGGCAATAATTAATAGCTTACCAACTGGAAAAAGTCCAGGACCAGACAGATTCAAAGTTGAATTCTACCAGAGGTACAAGGAGGATCTGGTACCATTCCTTCTGAAACGATTCCAATCAATAGAAAAAGAAGGAATCCTCCCTA
>NW_012109820.1:744771-756464 GCF_000951045.1 Mandrillus leucophaeus | reverse complement strand
ACAAATGGGATCTAATTAAACTAAAGAGCTTCTGCACAGCAAAAGAAACTACCATCAGAGTGAACAGGCAACCTACAAAACGGGAAAATAATTTTGCAATCTACTCATCTGACAAAGCCCTAATATCCAGAATCTACGAAGAACTCAAATAAATTTACAAGAAAGAAAAAAGCAACCCTATCAAAAACTGGGCAAAGGATATGAACAAACACTTCTCAAAAGAAGACATTCCTGCAGCCAAAAGACACATGAAAAAATGCTCATCATCACTGACCATGAGAGAAATGCAAATCAAAACCACAATGAGATACCATCTCATACCAGTTCGAATGGTGATCATTAAAAAGTCAGGAAACAACAAGTGCTGGAGAGGATGTGCAGAAATGGGAACACTTTTACACTGTTGGTGGGACTGTAAACTAATTCAACCATTGTGGAAGACAGTGTGGCGATTCCTCAAGGATCTAGACCTAGAAATACCATTCGACCCAGCAATCCCATTACTGGGTATATACCCAAAGGATTACAAATCATGCTGCTCTAAAAACACATGCACACGTATGTTTATTGTGGCACTACTCACAACAGCAAAGACTTGGAACCAACCCAAATGTCCATCAATGATAGACTGGATTAAGAAAATATGGCACATATACACCACGGAATACTACGCAGCCATAAAAAAAGGATAAGTTCATGTCCTTTGTAGAGACATGGATGAAGCTGGAAACCATCATTCTCAGCAAACTATTGCAAGGACAAAAAACCAAACACCACATGTTATCACTCAAAGGTGGGAACTGAACAATGAGAACACTTGGACACAGGAAGGGGAACATCACACACCAGGGCCTGTTGTGGGGTGGGGGGAGTGGGGAGGGATAGCATTAGGAGATATACCTAATGCAAATGACGAGTTAATGGGTGCAGCACACCAACATACACATGTATACATATGTAACAGACCTGCACGTTGTGCACATGTACCCTAGAACTTAAAGTATAATTTTTTAAAAAGTATGTATGCATTAATAAACATACTTACAAATATTTTCTATGTAAAAATAAAAGACTCAAGATACTTCTCATTTAGCCCATTCTTTTCTAGGTAACTATATATTTAGGTTCAATATAGTTTCCACACATCAGTTTTCAGATGCAGTCAGTGATTTTTACATATTTGGGGATATTTTCAGACACTGCTCAACTGAAATTATTCTTTCCAACCTAAAACCAAAAAAAAAAAAAAAAAAAAAAAAGTCTAAACAATTACTTCCACGGTTTCTAGGCAGAACAAAAGAAAAAGGAAATTCAGGGGGAAAAAAAGACATTTCTGCATACAGGCAGCAGACAATTTGCCAGAAGAAATATTGAGATAAAATTAACTTTTAAAGTTTCATAAGCACAAAGGCCAACTTAACAAATTAGGAACCATTAGGACTAGAGGTTTGTCAATGCTGTGTGTGGAAACTTATAAACAGAAGAAAAAAGACTAGAGGTTTGAAGAGTTGTATTAGGGGAAAGCTCTTTCCAAGTCTCTTCATCTCTTCAAATCTTGCAAGTAAAGCTAATCAGCAAGACTATCCTTTCTCCTATCTTTCAAAGGATATTTATATCGCACATATTCTTGGAATATAGAGATACTGTCTCCCTCTAGAGAAAAGGGAGGTATGTGTTTTCTATCAATTTGCTTTCTATATATGTTTTACTAATAAATAAAAAATAAAAATATGTTTGGAGTACATGTGATAATTTTATACATTCATATAATGTGTAAAGATCAAATCAGGGTAACTGAGATATCACCTTAAATATTTACCTGTTCTTTATGCTAGAAACATTTGACTAATTCTCTTCTAGATATTTTGATATGTATTATATTGTTAACTATAGTCACCCTGCTAATCTATCAAACACTACATCTTATTTCTTCTAACTGTATATTTGTACCCTCTAATCAACTATTTAAACATCTGGCCTTAAAGAATGACCTTTTTAAAGTCATGCATATTCATATATGATTTATATGAAGTAGAACATTCCACTTTTAGTTGTACGGTTTTATGAATTGGGACACATACACACCGTCATGTAACCACCATCTCAATTAAGATACAGGATACTTCCATCACAACAAGAACTTCCCTTGTGGTCTTTTGTAGCCAATTGTTTCCCTCCATTCCCAACCTCAGAAAACCACTCATCTATTTTCTCTTCTTGTAATTCTGTCTTTTCCAGGCTATCATATGAATGGATTCACATAGTATGTAGACTTTCGAGTCTTGCTTCTTTCTCTTAGCACACTTTGGAGATTCATCTATGTTGTAGTGTGTGTCCATCGAGAGGCTTCTTTCATAACGCAAGTGAGAGATGAGTGGTAATATCGGTGGAGAACGTCGACAAGTTGTAGAGACACAAAGAAGGACAAATGAAAGCGTTCATTTGGAGAAAGAACTTCACAGCTTATAAAGAAAACCCTTAAAAATAACAAATTGATTTCATTTTATATGGCTGTGTAGTATCCCCTGGTGTGTATATATAACATTTTCTTTATCAAAGTATCTGTTGATGAATACTTAGGTTGATTCCATGACTTTGCTATTGTGAATAGTGCTGTGATAAACACATGCATTCAGGTGGCTTTTTTACATAAAGATTTCTTTTCCTTTATATAGATACCCAGCAGTGGGATTGCTGGGTTCCATAGTAGTTCTATTTTTAGTTTTTTGAGAAATCTCCATACTGGTTTTCATAGAGGTTGTATTAATTTACATTCCTACCAGCAGTGGATAAGCATTTGCTTTTCTCTTCATCTTCGCCAACATCTGTTGCTTTTTGACTTAATAATAGCCATTCTGACTGGTGTAACAGGGTATTTCGTTGTGGTTTTAATTTGTATTTCTCTGACAATTAGTGATGTTGAGCACTTTTTCATGTTTGTTGGCCACTTGTTTGTCTTCTTTTGAGAAAAGTCTGTTCATGTCAAACTGAGTCTGATGTTCTGATTTCACAAAATGAAGAAATGGATGTCCAGGGAGGAAAAGTAACTTTGCACATTGCCATTAAATCTTTATTGGTTGGTTGAAATATTCACAAGTGTAGAAAACCAGGCTCCTCAAGGAGCAAAGAACTGGGTACAAAAGAGTAGTAGCCATGTGACCAGAAACCTTGGAATAATTTCACAGCTCAGCTTCCCAGTCCTCTACATAAGCCCCACTAGACACTATTTTCCTTACAATCATTTTACCAGTGGGGAAACAGAGATGACTTTCTCAGGGTTACATTGTGGATTGTTGTTGTCAAGAGCAAATTGGAAACTTCTAACATCTGGTCCAGCACTTTGCCACCACTTCACTTTTGTTCTGGAAAAGAGCCAAAATTAGCTCATTGTAAAGAAGTCACGGAGCTCTGATTTTTGTGCAAATAAACACTATGGTTTGCCATTTAAAAAACTATTACTCCAAGATCAATTTTCAGAATTCAACCCAATGAGGACCCCTCTCTCTCAAACAACACGCTATCGTGCCCTGCAGATGACTAAAGGACACAGTGGGCTCGTGCTTTACATGAGGTAATGCCACATGGATCACACCCTGTCTGTTAGAAGGAAACACTAGAGGATGAGAGCCGATCAGGTTGCAGACCCCAGAGACCTGCCACTCTTCTCTGTTGAAAGCCACAGAAATGGCAAATTTAACCCAATTTGAAAATGACTGGAGTCCTCACTGACCTGGGGAATTTCATTCAGCAGATAACCCCTTAATGCATATAGACAGGGTTGTATAAGCAAGACTGAGAGATTCCTTCCATGAGCATTTTAGTGTGAGAGTCTCTTGACCTTGGGAATAAGTCTCAAATAACTCATTAATTAAGGAAGGAACACACTCTGAAGTTGGTTGTTTTGCATCAAGGAGCTAGAACAACTGGTTGATTGTTAGATGTCTCTGCTTGTCCATTAGTCCTTCTGGTGTTTGAAGATGATGAATCAATAAAAAGTCTGAGGGGCTCTCTGGAGTCTCAATGCATCTGTTATCAATGCCAGCAGAGACTGGCAAAACTATGTAAAAGCCCATGGAGCTACTCACGGAGTCATGTCAGCTCATAAATGAGGAGCGGAATGACTGTACAAGTCAAAATACGATAGCTTCACAGGGTGCTGCTATCCAAATTGAGACATGTACATTAAAGTAATTAGTACACTGAAGTATTATTCATTCCTAAGAAATGAGACTATATAACAGACTTTTAATTTCTTCTCATACTTCTCAGTATTTCCAAAGTTTCTGCAAATGTACAGTGAATTGCTTTTGTAAGAAACTGGCATAGTGATGCATGTCTGTAGTCCCAGCTACTCAGGAGTCTGAGGTGGGAGGATCACTTGAGCCTGGGAGCTTGAGGCCAGCCTGGACAACACAGTGAGAACCAGTCTCATTTTTTGAAGAAATAAAAATTAAAAATTTAACACTTTTATTTAAAGAAATAGCCTTCAGAGTTTAAAAAATAAAGATACTCTATATAAACTGAAATACTGAGTGGAAAACAACAGTGAAATCTGATTAATGTAAAGTTCTGTGTTGTGGTTCAGGGAAGTCTTTGGCAAAATAGCAAGAGAAGCAAGGTCTAGCTGAAAAGTTTGTATTCAAGAAGCAAAGAGAACAAGAGAGAAAGGGAGGGAGAAAAGGAGTGTTTAAAAAGTAAACAAAAAGGAAGACTAAAGGAGTTGACTCCAATTTCAAAATTAGCCTACAAGGTTGACCTGGCTATTAAAGGCAGTGGCAGTTAATAGAACAGAGATTCTATTAGCACATCAAAGGAAGGAAGCTCTGTATCCTCTGCACCACTCAGCCCAATCTGTAGTACCACATTTTAAGAAAACTGTTAAAATGGATTGCATTCAGAAGAAAGCAACCTGGATGGCGAAAAAGGTCTGGAAAACATCTTTAGAATAGGATGGTTAAAAGAACTCAGCAAATTTAACTCGCAAACTGGATATATGCAGTAGCAATCAAATGTTGTGGACAGAGTAAAAAAGAAAAAATAAAAAAAGGATCAGCCTAATTCTAGACTGGTTGTTCCTTACACAATGAGTTTGTCTCTTCTGGGAATATGAAAGGCAATGGTAGGAAACACAGACCCTCAATCCCTGCAGTGTTAAGGGGCAGCTCTCTGAAGAGAGTGTTCACAAACCCTCCTGCTAAGCTGAGGGGTAACAAGGTCCCTTTCCCTCTTGATTCTTATTGTTCAATGTTGCCAGGCCCTTGAGATATCTTTGCAGTTGATTTTCACTTTATAACATTTTGTAGTTAGCAAGAAAGTAACTAACAAAGACTTTGGCTCTAAGAATCAAGCTAGATGCTATTATTTAAGGCAGTAGTGTTTGAATGGGGCCAATTTAATGTGTTTAGTTATGGTTAGGTTATTCATAGCTGCTGTAACAACAACAACAAAAACCCTGATATTTTATTGGCTTCCGAGGTTATCTTGGCCAGTGACTCCCTATCAGCAGATAAAGAAAGAAAAAGAGAATTGTACATGGATGGTTTTTCTGAGCCACACCTGGAAATGTGCACACGTCAGATCCACCCACTTTCCATCTGTCAGAACTCAACCACCCGCAACCCCAGGAGACACTCACTGGAGAGAACTCCCTTGTCCATTGTTCTTGTAGGCCTTCTCTCTGATTTCAGAGAGGACTTCCATACATGTTATCCTCCAAAACAACACAGCAAGTGAGAGAGCCTGGTCTTCTTAGAGACAGTACAATTTTCACAGTTCACTTCCCATTTGGCAGCCCAAGAGTTCTAAGATGTAAATCATCAAGGCTTTGTAGTTCAGACTTACGATTTCTTTAACAGTAGAATTCTCTTGAAACTTAATAGGTTATTGGATTTTTTTTTTTTTTTAGAGACAAGGTCTTGCTCTGTCACTCAGGCTGGAGTGCAGTGGTGCAATCATAGCTCACTGCATCCTCAAACTCTCGGTCTCAAGCGATTCTCCCACCTCAGCCTCCCAAGCAGCTGGGCCTACAGGCATGCACCACCACACTTGGCTAATTTTTTTATTTTTGTATTTTGTAGAGACAGGGTCCCGCTTTGTTGCTCCAGTTCGTGTCTAACTCCTGGGCTGAAGCAATCCTCCCACCTCGGCCTCCCAAAGTGCTAGGATAACAAGCATGAGCCACTGTGCCTGGCCCTTAGTAGATTTTGTGTCTATTTGTTCCAGACAAGTTCGTGTGCCAGTAAACACCCAAATTTGTTTTTGCTAGATATAATTCTCAAACCTATTTTATCTTTCTGACTTGTTGCCACCCTCCCTCTCCTCACCGTACCTATTTCTCTCAATTTAATGACAGTTCTCTTGAGACTATCAGATCTGAGTAGAAAATCTCCCACCTTAATTTAATCTTTGCAACACAGCTGAGTTTTAATAGGCCTTTGTCACTCTGTTGAGATTGGCTATTTCAATCTTCCTGTTGCTTCCGGTCTAGAAGCAATTGGCTTTTACAATGTCTTAAGTTCCCACATTTTGTTCCCTACATTTTTTTAAGTTTCTGCTTGTTAACCAGCCAATTCTTGCCGGAGCTCATATCTTTCTTTGAATAACTAAATCAAGCCACCAATAATTAACATGCTTTAATAATATTCCATTTTCCAATTTATTTCCCTAGAGTTGTATACTTTGTCTTCACTTTGTCTGTTTTCCAAGTTCTCATGGGATAATGGCTTTACCAAATGCTTTGCCACCAATTAGCATGAGTCTTTATCTTTCCAGATTCCAATATCAATTACCTTACTGCCCATTGCCAGGAAACCAAATGCTAAGTCAGTATGGCATATTTTGATTTTGATGCTATCACATCACTTTTGATATCAAATTCTATATTAAGTAAGGTGATCGTAGGTTTTTTTTACCCTCAAACATAGTGTATTTCATATTTTGCTGAGGAAAGTATCAATATGTCTGAGAGAATTGATAAGCACAAGTTAAGAGTTAAAGATAACATGAATAATAAAATGATTACAGGATCTGTAGAATTTGAGCAAAGTGACAGTTCCAAATAAAATCTTAAATGTAGATAAGCATTGGCTCTAGAATTTCAGGAGACCGCAGTTTTGCTATCTCAAAGAGCTAGTTTAATCTTGAAATCACACTTTTTGAGCTGATTCTGCCTCTTTAAATTTGAATTGCATTTCAAGGTTTCAGAGAGCAGAAGTCATAGTGAACTGATTTCCCTAAAAATTCTGTCCAGCAAACTAATACTAAAATTTCACTCAGCTGTCATGAGGGAGTTAGAATAGCTTAGGTAGGAAAAAAATAAATAAAAGAAGAAAGAAAAAAAAAGCTTACTTTTAATACTCCATTTCTATGCTATATAGAAGTTTAGACGTGGCAATGTAAAACTTCAGCAACACAAGCAAAGATCAGCAGCCAGAAAAGAAGGCAAAAAGACCCATGAATTACATGAAATGATGCTATTCTACCAACAAAGGAAAATATACGAAAATTTGGTTAAGTGTATCCCGGAAATCCTAAGCAGTCTGAACACAGATGACCTACAAGCATTTTTGAGCGCTTACTATGTACCAGACACTAAACTAGATGGTAATACGTACATTAACTTATTTCATCCTTTGCAGTATACAGCATTGGCCTAACTTTTATACTTAAAAACACTGAGAACTTACATGATTTCCTAAAGTCTCAGCTAAGTAAGGAAGGCAAGGTCAGCATAATTTTAACCCTGCTTGGTTTAACTCTTGAATTTCTTTTTTCCTCTCTACCAGGCCCTTTATTTTTCATCCTTCTAGCATGCTTGGTCGGCTCATAAACCAGCACCTGATTTCCCCACCGTTTCCTGTCCTTGAGATGTCACTGCCAGGGACATAAACGTCAGGGGCTATAACTTTCCCAAGGATCTTCTGCTTCTACTCAAACTGAAGTGAAAAACTCAGAATCAGCAACAAAAAAGGACAAAGCCAAACCAATATGCAGTGAGAGAGGGTAGGAAGAGGGTTCCTGCTAAGAGATATCAAAAGAACACATTTTTAAATAACTTCCTTCCATACATTTTAATAAAGAAGTTACCTACACATTTTTAAACATTGGCTCTTACATGAGGGGTAGAGGTGGAAAAGAACAATAATGAAAAAATTCAACACCTTATAGTGTATCTTATGCCTTTCCACATGCGACCAAACTTCTTGTAAAGGAAAAGTTATCTCCCTCTCCATTGTAGGAGGTACAGTCACTTAAAGGCAGTATTACTTTTCCTGTTTTTCTAAAAGCATTACAGCCAAGATATTCCAAATGTCTCTTGAAGCTGAACCCAGTGAAATATAAATGAGAAGCCATTTACAGCACTGGAAATGTATGCCTGGTGCATTTCGCTCTTTAAAAATCTAACATATAGTCTCAATTATGCAAGATGAGTAAGTCCTAGAGATCTGCTGTACATCATCATGTCTATAGTTAACAATACTGTATTGTACACTTAAAAATTTGTTAAGAGCATAGATATCATGTTAAGTGCTCTTTCCACAATAAAAATATCCCAACATTGGATGAAATGAAGAAGGAGATACGTCAAAAACTGGTCAGGACATTCTTGCTTGGTAATTTGAGAGGTCTTAAGAATGTGCTCTTAAGGGACAAATAATGACAGCCTGCCTAACTGGAAATCTTCCTCTTTATGTAATGATGAAAGGTTATTTTTAAAGAAGCTGGAATTAGATACTAAAGGTATCTTTTAACATCTTTTGTCAAAGTAGAAGAGTTTCTAAGAGGTGAATGTCAATCAATCACTTTTCATGTCTGTGGTGATAAAACAAAGGGAAGAGGTTTAAATTACACTTGAAAAGCTTTCATATCAACCTAGGAGAGAGCCTTCTTGAGGTTGATAAAGCACTCATTTAGAATACTGAGAAATGTGGTAAAGCCTTCATGCTTAGAGATCTTCAAAAAAATTAAATAGGGCCAGGTGCAGGCTCATGCCTGTAATCCCAGAAGATTGGGAGGCTAAGACAAGAGTTGGGAGGCTGAGACCAGAAGTTCAAAACCTACTGGGAAAAGTAGCAAGACCCTGTCTCCACTAAAAATAAAAAAATCAGCCAGGCACGATGGCAAGCACCTGTAGTTCCAGCTACTTGAAAGGCAGAAGTAAGAAAATCACTTGAGCCCAGGAGTTTGAGGTTGCAGTAAGCTATAATCATACCACTGCCACCGCACTGCAGACTGGACGGACGACAGAACAAGACCCCATCTCTTAAAAAACAATTTTACTGGATAAGCATCCCTCCCTAAAGTCATGGGGGCAAGTAAAAATGTTTTCACAAGTTTCCACCACCCAGCTCTAACTCCATAAAATGAGTATCTCCCAAAAGCTCATGAATGTAAATGATTTTTTAAAATATATTTTCTCTGTAAAGTCACGGCTGAAATTCAAATTTAAGACAGAATGGTTTTAATGTCTTTTTTAATTATACTGGAAAGTGACAAAATGGTCCTTCTCCGAAAATAATTACTTAAAAGATCAAATTTAAAATAATCACATCTATGGACCCCAGGAAGTAAGATTCATTCATGTTTTCCCTCAGTGATGTGGAGCTGGCTCATATCAGGTCATAAGAGCTAATTGTGTGCATCTCTTTCCAACTCCACATTGAGTTTCTTCACAAAGGTAGCTTGAAATCAGTCATAGTATCAATATTTACACCATGGAAATTAGCAAACACTAAAAAGGCAAAGGTGTGTTGGGGGGGTGGGCAGTGTTTAGTGGCTGTTATTTACCAGAAAGCTAGTTGTTAAATATTTTGTTAAATATTTTGCAGTGTATCACTGTTTCCTATTGCATTTCAAAAGAGAAACATTAACGTCCTGCCTAGCAGAGATTCTACTGTACTACCTTTGGCAAATTAGTTAATCCCTCTAAGTCCCTCTGCGTCCTCATTTTTGAAATAAAAATAATAATTCCTGCTTCACTGAATTGTTGTTAGCAGCAACTGGGATAATTAGTGTGAAGCATTAAGCACAGTACCTGCACTTAGGAAGGAGTTGGTTATAGTGATGATAGCAGTGGCACCAGGGTGATGTGCTAGTAATAGGCATTGTCATGGTGCCAGCAGTATCCATCTCATAGTCAGTGTTTCAAAAACTACTGTGGTTATTGATTTTTAAACACTATTATTGCAGATTTTGAGATGGATTCTAAGTTTCTGATACTCAAAACAAAATAGGTCGCACCAAGTTGAATATAAATGATTTGCCTTCAAACTGCCTGAAATCCCTATCCTTCATAAATAATAGTATTTATCTGGGTTATTTAGATTCGTGTTTCTAAAATCACCAAATCTTAAGTATCACCTGAGGAATTTCCAGGGGAGAAGTATAAGAAACTTTATTCCTATCCCAGGCCTTTTAAATATATCTCAGTGGTTTTCAAACTTTCATATGAATCAGAATCATTTGGAGGGCTTGTTAAAGCACAGATTGTTGGACCCTACCTTCAGAGTTTGTTATTCAGTGAGTCCAAGGTGTCAGCTAAAGGTTTGTATTTCCAACAAGTTCCTAGGTGACATCTATGGTACCAGTCCTAGACCCAAGCTTTGAGAACCACTACTCTATTTCATCCTCCATTCCGAAATGGCCCATTATTATCTTTGTACCAAGCTAGCGCTTGTTAGTGGCCCTTACCTTCAGGACACTTGCTTTCGCAGGGGATACCTGGGTCTCTGTCAGTATGTATGGCTGCATTTTGGGATTTAATCATCCCAAAATGTAGTCATTTAAAAAAATTATTATTGTTGTTAATGAGTCTACGATGCAGCAAAAAGTTTCTGATTTGAGCCAATTCAGTTGATACCCAGCTTGGCTTAATCATGCATCTGGGGTCAACTTGCCAAAGACTGGCTGATCCCAAATTGTCTCACGTGTCTGTTGGTTGACTGACTATTCATTGTGGTGACAAGGGTGACCAGACCAAGTGTTGCTCATCACCTAGTAGGTCAGTGCAGACTGGTTTCTACGACAGTGATGAGATTCCAAGAAGTAAAACAGAAGCATTTTGGTCTCCTGAGACCCAGGCATAACACTGTCATAATTTTATTCCCCCTTTATTCTATTGACCAAAGCAAGTCAAAAGATCAGTCCAAATTCCAGAGCTGAGGAACTAGATTCCATCCCTGATGAGAGGAGCTACAAACTCACTTTGCAAAGGATGTGGCTGAAGGGAAGGATAGAAAATAGGCGTCATTTTGTGATCAATTTCTCACTATCCCTTCCGCAAGTAAAACACTAACTAGCTAATCCAGTTGATATCCTAAGAAATGGCCAGACACATCTAAATGCTAAGGTGAAAAACAACTTGTATTCTCTAGCTGAGATTTCTAGTGTATAAATTACAGCTGTTTGAGTATGCATTACTTCTGCCTATATCTGAGGGTAACAAAAACATCCCCCAAAACGTAGTTCTCCATAGCCATGTATTCCAGGGCCAAACTTCTGCTTCTCAGGTATAACTTGATCCTGTCCACCCCTGCATGTGCTCGACAGACCACCTACTGAGAGATGAAGCTAGCTGGCCTTCTGGGTCGGGTGGGGACTTGAAGAACTTTTGTGTCTAGTTAAAGGATTGTAAATGCACCAATCAGCACTCTGTGTCTAGCTAAAGGATTGTAAATGCACCAATCAGCACTCTG
>NW_012109820.1:709382-744721 GCF_000951045.1 Mandrillus leucophaeus | reverse complement strand
TAAAGGATTGTAAATGCACCAATCAGCACTCTGTGTCTAGCTAAAGGATTGTAAATGCACCAATCAGCACTCTGCAAAATAGACCAATCAGCAAGATGTGGGTGGGGCCAAATAAGGGAATAAAAGCAGGCGAGGCGCCCCAGCAGAGGCAACCTGATCGGGTTCCCTTACATGCTGTGCAAGATTTGTTCTTTTGCTCTTTGCAATGAGTCTTGCTGCTGCTCACTCTTCGGGTCCGCACTGCCTTTATGAGCTGTAACACTCACCGGGAAGGTCTGCAGCTTCACTGCTGAAGCCAGCCAGACCACGAACCCGCTAGGAGGAACGAACAACTTTGGATGCTCCGCCTTTATGAGCTGTAACACTCACCACGAAGGTGTGCAGCTTCACTCCTGAAGCCAGTGAGATCACGAACCCACCCAGAGGAATGAACAACTCTGGATGCGCCACCTTTAAGAGCTGTAACACTCACTGCGAAGGTCTGCGGCTTCTCTCCTGAAGTCAGCGAGACCACGAACCCACTAGAAGGAAGAAACTCCAGACGCATCTGAACATTTGAAGGAACAAACTCTGGACACATCATCTTTAAGAACTTTAACACTCACCGCGAGGGTCCGCTGCTTCATTCTTGAAGTCAGGTAGACCAAGAACCCAATAGAAGGAACCAATTTCGGACACACTACCATTTGTTTAATCTTGGAAGAGGGTTGCTACATAATAAGCTTGCCACATAATTACAAAATATTTTCCCTGGATTCCTATATCTCCCTCCTCCAGTTTGCTCTTAAACATACTTTGTATTTTAATAACATTTTCCAAATACACTGCACTAAAAAAAATTAGACGAGTGTTTTTAAAAAAAACATTTTGATCTTACTTCCCAGATGAAATCTCCCCAAATCCATTTAACTCTAATTTCATATTAAAATGCCATGTATTGTTTCCTTAATAGAAATAATGACAGCATTACCACAGGAGAAGGTCAAAGAGATGAGAAGACTCAGTGAGCCATGTCATATTTATGCTGCATGTGGATATTTTTTCTTCTTTATTCTTTTGCTATTGACATTAGCCTTTGAAAATCCTTTAAGAAATTTAAAATTATAGCTGCCTATTAGGATTTATTAAAATATCTATGGAAGCCAGAACTCATTTTTAACACTTTGTGCTCTTATAGGAAAATCTTCCCTAAGATCAGGCTCCAAATGGTAATATTATGCAAAAAATTCCATAAATGAATGAATATTGTATGTAGCAACCCTGGAAGTTTGCTGATGAATATTGCTAGAGTATCTACTGGGGCAAACCAATCTATAGGATCTCTTCCCTTCCTTTCCTGCACGTTTCCCTTCCTGTATGCCTCCTTTTATACAAATGTATATCAAGATTCATCTTTGATGAAAAAAATTCACAAAAGAGCAATATATCTTCTCACACAGGAAATCTGTGTAAATGGAGTGGATGGGTTTTTTTCCATTTCACTCTAGTGACACTTGGAAGGGAGTACATGAGCTCATTGTATATGCAGTGCAGATGAGATTCCTTGGTTACAATGTTGCAAAAGTAAAGCTCTATGTTCTACCACTGATCGCTACTCTGGTTCCTCCATTATGGCTCAGAAACAGAAAAATCTAGCACAATATAATCTAATTCGAAAGTCAATTTAAACTCAGTTATTTTTTAAAGGAATTTTCAAAGCTTATTCTGTACTCCTACTCACCATCTACAGAAGGCATGGAAAATTTGAACAGTCAGGTACAACAAGTATATGGTGAACAATACAGGAGCGGGGTAGTATATTCTCATTCTTGGTATGATTTTGCTCATCTTCTCAGGTACATGGGCATTTGGCTGTACATAAAGAATTAACACCTGATACAGACTCAGGCAGGTAGTATTCTATAGCCACCCAACTGGGTGCCTGTGCAACTTCCTGGCCTGAATGATCTTATGGTAGCATGGACATAGCCCCCACCACCAGTGATCAGTCTCCTGCATAGACTTCATTCATGAAGTGCGCTCACTTTGCCTAGTGGCCTCTTGGATCCTGTTCACAGCTAATGTCTTTGCTTTGTATTCTGAGTCCAAGGAAACTCATGGGCACTTGCTATCCATGTAAGGAGCTCAGGTTATTAACTAGCCTATCTCTCATCAACTTCTGCCACCATGCTTCTCAAGCTCCCCAACTTTATGGGGATATAGGCCCAGCCTCTTTCCAATCCCTCCATGGAATAACATGTGTGTGTGTGTAGTGGTTTAAAATATTTAACTTTACCTTAATTTTTAAACCACATTCACATGTTTATGCAGCCTAGGAGAAGTAAAACTCAAAAGGAAAAATATTTCTGTAATTATTGACCCAAGAAAACCCAAATCTATTACTATATGGAAAATGAGAATTAAAAATGAAAATTCAGTCTGGGCACTGTGGCTCATGCCTATGATCCCAATGCTTTGAGAGGCTGAAGCAGGAGGACTGCTTGAGCCCGGGAGTTCAAAACCAGACTGCGCAATGTCACAAGACCCTCAACTCTACAGAAAATTTAAAAATTAACCAGGTGTGGTGGTGCACACCTGTAGTCTTAGCTACTCAGAAGCCTAAGATGGGAGGATTGCACGAGCCCAAAAGTTTGAGACTGCAGTGAGCTATGATTGTGCCACTGCACTCCAGCCCACGTGACAGAGCAAAAACCTGTCTCTAAAGAGAGAGAAAGAGAGAGAGAAAGAGATAATTCACCTTATATGTTAGCTATGAAAAAATGGCCAGGCGCAGTGGCTCATGCCTGTAATCGCAACATTTTGGGAGGCCTAGGCAGGTGGATCCCTTGAGGTCAGGAGTTTGAGATCTGCCTGGCCAATATGGTGAAACGCTGTCTTTACTAAAAATACAAAAATTAGCTGGACATGGTGACGGGCACCTGTAATCCCAGCTACTTGTCATGCTGAGGCACGAAAATTGCTTGAACCTGGGAGGGAGAGGTTGCAGTGAGCCTAGATCAAGGCACCACACTCCAGTTGAGGTGACAAAGTGAGATTCTGTCTAAAAAAAAAGAAAGAAAAGGGAAAAATTGACCCCCAAATTGACCAAACCAATATTTATGACTGGACAAAATGTCCTACTTTTTCCTTAACAGATTCACACATAAATTTAAATTATACAATAAGAATTCCTTGTGTACTTAAATTGGTCACAGTAGGCAGATGAGTAATTAGCAGTTCTGTAAAGAGATAACTGCATCAATAAGCTTGAAATATATTATTATATTTGCTAATTAAATCAAAGGATTTTTCTCTGCTATGAATTTCAGACGCTATAGTCTACAGATTGAGCTCTATGCTAATTGCTCTGAGAGTATTCATGATCTCTCTCTAGAGAGACAGTAAGCTTCACTGGGACGGGTACACTGTCTCATATTTCTTCAGATGCCTCAGCAAAAAATATAAAATTGAACACATAGTAAATGAATTCATAAGTACTGATGATTGCTTGATTAATTGAGAACCTTAAATTCAGAAAATTCCTGTAAGAAAAAGACGTCTTTTGTTAGGATGATCTTATATCTGGGTCATATTCTTCTTCCTCAGTCAACACTTCATCTCCGAATTTATGAAAAAGATCTTTCCACATTTGTGGAATTGGATTAAGATAAGAGAACATAGTTGACGAGTGCTACATTTTTAAAGAAAATACGTTAACCACACAGCCACGAAAGTTCTTATCCGTGACAGGAAGGTTGATTAGACCATATCAATGAGCTATTGGGAAGGTAAGAATAATAAATAATAAATAAATAAAAGATCCTTTCAACAAAACAGAGAGCTGCAAATATATAACAATGCATATGAAACAAAATGACAAATTTTTTGTAACATAGAGCTGCAAACTTGGGAAGCAAACCTCTTTGTAGCAACTATTAAAATCACTATAAATTTTAGTATACTCTGGAACAGTGTTTCTCAGTGAGTTTTGTTTTAAATGTTAATAGTCATTATGTGGACAAGAAAAAAAAAACCCTAGTGTCAAATAATTTGGGAAATACTGGATTAAATAAAATTAAACAGGTTTCTTAAGTGCAGGACTTCTCAAAGCCTTAGCTATGCTAATGGGCATAATGAATCTCAGAGAGAGAGTTATAATGAGTACACTTCTAAAATTTAAGAAATACTTCACCTCAGAAGGAAAAGGTTTGCATTTCTGAAGAAAAATAAATGTATTTGCAAGAACTAGACATTTAAAATAGTGAACATGGTTCAAACATGCATCAAAGGATTTATTTTAATGCTTTTAGGTATTAAGTCCATCTAAATGGTTTGAATCCATCTGTCAAATAGCTGAATCTACACTATTCTAAACATTTACCATTTCTAAATATCTGGATATTTGGCATTCTTTAAATAAAGAAGCTTAGCTGGTGGGTGGAACTTTTCACTGTAGTCATAGGCACAATCTATACAATAGGTATCATTTTTTAAAAGAAAGAAAAAAGTCATAGTTTCTACTACATAAGGTTTATTTATTTATTCACTCAACAAGTATTTACTGAGCACCTACTATGTACTGGGCATCCTTCCAGGGCTGAGGCTAGAGTGGTGAGCAGGGAGGGACCCAGGGAAGATATAAATAATACGCAAGGATGCAAGATAATTTCAAATGATCCACGAATTTAATAAAACAGGGCTATAAAGAGAGAGAAACCAGATGGATACTTTCGTTTGAATGATCAGGGAATGTGTTGCTGTGGAGGTCATAATTTACATTCAACTGAATGATTCATATGAGACAACCAGCAAAGATCTGGGGAAGAATATTCCAGCCAGATGAAACAAATGTCAAGCCCTAAGGTAGAAACATGCTTGGCATTTTCAAGCATCAAAGAATCTGGCTGTGTGGCAAGGGCAGAGTAGGGAGAGGTAGATGATAGGTACTGATTTAACAGGCTATGTGAGAGTACCCTAGGATTCTACATGACCCACAGTAAGTGCTCAACTGGTTAAGGCAATGATGATGATGATGATGATGATGACGACGACGACGACGATAAGGATGACAATGATGTTTTAGAAATAGAAATAAAGGCCGGGCGCGGTGGCTCAAGCCTGTAATCCCAGCACTTTGGGAGGCCAAGGCGGGTGGATCACGAGGTCACGAGATCGAGACCATCCTGGCTAACATGGTGAAACCCCGTCTCTACTAAAAATACAAAAAACTAGCCGGGCGAGGTGGCGGGCGCCTGTAGTCCCAGCTACTCGGAGGCTGAGGCAGGAGAATGGCGTGAACCCGGGAGGCGGAGCTTGCAGTGAGCCGAGATCGGGCCACTGCACTCCAGCCTGGGTGACACAGCGCGAGACTCCGTCTCAAAAAAAAAAAAAAAAAAAAAAATAAAATAGAATAAAATCTCTCTCTCTCTCTCTTCTGTTTTTGCTTTGTTTTGTTTTTTAGAGATACAGTCTTGCTCTGTCACCCAGGCTGGAGTACAGTGGCATGATCTCAGCTTATTGCAACCTCCCAGGTTCAAACTATTCTCCAGCCTCAGCCTCCTGAGTAGCTGGGACTATAGGCATGCACCACCATGCCTGACTAATTTTTGTATTTTTAGTAGAGATGGGGTTTCACCACATTGGCCAGGCTGATTTCAAACTCCTGACCTCAGATGATCTGCCTGCCTCAGCCTCCCAAAGTGCTGGCATTACAGGTGTAAGCCAAACTGTCAAATGTCAATGTCAGGAAAAACTTTTGAGTAAACTTAGAGTTAAAATAAATGCCGGTGGTTCTTGACCTTTCTGTCATGGTATACATTATATATTGCATAAGTATTAGTCAAGGGAAGCAACACTAATAAATAACAGTTCATTCTCTTAATGAATGAGAAATCACAATCTGAGAATCACAGTCTGCTTTGATTTCACAGCTCTCCCCTGAGTGGTGATGGAAAGAGCCTGAAAGAGAGATTCGGGCTCTTTTCATCATGCTGCTCTGCCATCTTGGAATCCTCCATTTCTTGTCCCAAGCAAACAGGAAGGAGAGGAGAGAGTTAGGAAGGTTACACCAGATACCTCATGACCTCCCAAAAGTATTATACACATCTCCTGCTCACACTTCACTGGTGTGGATTACTCACATAATCCTATCTAGATCCAAGGGCTGGGAAACATAGTCTTTCTGTGCACCCAATAGAGAAATGAAACAGTTTAGTGACTACCTATAAGCACATTGCATTTGCCTTTGCCACAATATGCTTAATGTCATGGGCAGGGCCAGATTTTGAAAAGAAAAAAAATTCACCCTCCAATTGCATGAGAAGTATAACAAATAGTGCAGCAAACTTTTTGAGAGATTTAAAAACTCTCACTTCAGGCTGTGAAAACACCAGACAGATTCTGGGTTATCTTAACCTTTTCTTCCCATTCAAGAAGTTTATCCAATTCTCAGTAATGGCCTTGAATCGGACTGTAAACTATTTTTGTAATAAATTATTGGGAAACTGTTTTAACTCTTTGTGAACAAGCCTCAGGATGGTTTGCTACACAGTATTGTGTGTAAACATCATGGTTAGGAGCTGCTAAATGTATCACATCATAGTATAATACACACACCAAACATAAAAGACTGTATTCATCCCTGTTCAGTTCATTTGCCCATTCTTTCAATGATTACTTACTAAGCACCCACTATGTGCCTTGGCAGTCATATCAGGACCTTCATGGCTCAAGAACAGTTTTAGCATCCTCATTCTGAAAGTCCAAGCAGACTCCCTTCCCTGAGGCTTTCCCCGATGATGGCTCCACATTAACTAAAGGGTAGGGAGTGAGAGGCGAAGAGACAGAAGGCTCTTGTAGACTTCCAGGTCTGAGGCAATTGTGGAACTGCAATTGGAGAGAAGATGTGGGCAGCATTGCATTGGGAAAGAAGAAAACAGAGGACAATATGCAGGAACACAAAATTTTTAAAGCAGTGGGACATTGCAACAGGAAGTTACTTCATCTCCCTCTGCCTCAGTTTGTTTATGCATGAAATAGGTGTCAGGGTTGTGATGAGGATTAAATGAAAAAATGCATGTAAACACTTATGTCAGTGCCTATTTTCTAAATAGTAAGTGTCTATACATAGTAGGGTAAATGGAGGATCTAGGTAGGAATCCAGGAAACATGCTCCGTGGGATTAGCTGAGGTAACTGATAAACACCGTCCAAGAGCAAACCAAAGGAAGGATGACTAACATGATGAAGTGAACAGATTGTGGAGAAACCACAAGGAAATAACTTGGTGAATGTTTTGCTTGGGGTGAGGACAGACAGGGAGTAAGGGAAGAAGCAGAAACACAGCTGCCCTGCAGGAGAGCTCAAGGCTTGACCCATTGTGCTCCATCCCCACCATGCTGCGGAAAGGAGCCTTCCCTGAGTGAGGGCCCCCCACTCCCTGATTTGACCCAGGCCTGCCAGAATTTCTGATATAATGCAGCAGCTACACAACCCATAGCCTGTGGCCAGAGCACCCTGTAAGGGGAGGAAGAGACAAATCCTATTGAGAAAAAAAAAGGAGAACATAAAAGAAAATGGGGGCCAATTGCTGTGGCTCACATCTGTAATCCCAGCACTTTGGGAGGCCAAGACAGGAGGATCACTGGAGGCAAGGAGTTCAAGGCCAGCCTAGGCTACATAGTGAGACTCTATCTCTATAAAGAAAAATTAATAATAATAATAATAATAATTTTTTATTAAAAAGAAAATGGGGTGCAAGGAGAAACCAAATGTGTTGATGTTAGTTATATTAGGTGCCTGGAATCAGAAAAGGTAGGACACTGACATCTAGACGGTCTGCCATTAAACTAAACTTAATTAGTATAATTAAATACAAGTTAATGCATACATATAATTAATGTATACTAATTAAATCATAGTACCATGCAAAGCCTGCTGATTGATGGGCTAGATTAGCAATTCAAGTCATTAACAAGAACAAAATTCCAGCAAGCAAGACAGACTGTCCTTAAAAGTTAAGCAGGTATTATTCTAATCCTTGGAATCTCACATTGCCAAATTTATTTCAGAAGTCATTAACTAATTTTTAACATTCTGTATCTGAGAAAAGAAAACATATCAAAGTGTATCCATTGTTCAGGAGACATCAGTCACAATGAACAAGCCCAGCTTTATAGCCTGTGGTATCTCCCCATCAAGTTTCTGAAATCTTGTTTGTTTTACTGTTTGTTTCGAGCCTTGTGATTCTAGGTCTATATATCCCAGAGAAGGGCAGTGCATGAACCCATTATCAGCTGTTAAAAACTAAACACAGGCTATTGTATCAAAAATAACTAGAGATCACCTTAGAACGCAGAGTAGAGTTTTGAGGGAATGAGATGCTGTACAAACTTCCCTAAAGGAAGATCACAATGCACCTAGACAATGGCTAAAGGGGAAGAATCTCAGCCCAGAATCCAGAGGAGAGCATTAGCACCTTGGGTAGAGAATGAGCATAATGGCACGAAGAAGACCTCAAAGGCAAACCTTCTCCTCTGTAACTGTGTGTGAGTCAAGTCTATACAAGATAGATGAACACATGCAGTCTGTGAAAACTGAGTTCAGATCCTACACCTAGAAGTGGATGATACAACACAGGAGAGCTATGACCCCACATATAGGTCTAAGAATGCTCTATTCCATTGGGAAGGTCAGTATTTTTATTCAATTACATCAGAAGGCTTTGGGTCCCAGTCTATAAATATGTAGAATCCTCCGGAGGATTGTAAACCTTCATTATCAGAATGTTTCCAGGCTAGTGAACATTTTGGTGAGTTCAGAACCTTTTTAAATCTTTCTGCAAGTCTGATTACATCCATCTGGCCCTGATTAATATACAATTAACCTGCCAAGCGCTGTCTCAGAACCGCAGAGTCCAAACCATCTCTGAGCCATCATCTTGCTAAAACTGGATATTACAAGAGAATATGAGGCCAATAAGAGTACAAAGGAGGGTGGTATGACTGAGAGTTGGAGGCGTCAAGAGAGTCCTTGAAGTAAAGGGAATGTGGGCCAAGCTGGAAGGAAGCCAGAATTTATATGCCTTTGGAGCCACCCCAGTGTTTAACAAATAATAGATACATAATAACTATGTGTTGATTGAAAAGGGGGCTAACGAGGACTAATACACTTCACAATAAATTACCAAGGGCAACGTCCCCAAGATTTCAGTTAGTGGAAGCATTCATTAAACATCCTTTCAAGGTTTTGGGACCCCACATGTCCCCAGTGAGAAACTGTGCCTTCCTGAGCATCTAGCAACCTGCTGGGGAGGAATTTGGAAGACCTGAAGTTCCCAATCACTTCTGATAGAGGCTTTTGTCCAAATCAGTTTGTCTACATGTGGATAGTGAAAAATCTTCTCTTTACATGTGGAGAGGCAGGGAGAAGACGACATAAGAATTGATTGTTTGATTAAATTTGTTATGTTTACTTGTGGGTTGTTGTTTCTTTTATTCTTCTGATTTCAGTCCAACATATTTGGGTGGGTCAGGCATTCAGCCTCAGTGTGCTGTACCCAAAGCATTAGAGGGGGAAAGGGAAATAGTATATTCAGGGACAAAGACAAGTCCAGCAGGATGTGATGATGTTTGAGCACCTACTTTCTCACTTTTTAATAAGCTATTTTGCTATTTCATAAAAATACAGCATATTTCAGCCTTTGGTTTTTAAAGAGAAATATGTTTTCTGAAGACTCAACATTCAATGGTTCTCTCTTTTCTCCTTGAGATTGATAAATTCGTCCCCTTTGATGTCATCAGTGGCTTTGGCCCACGTTGACTTTCCTTTTCCGCGTCCTCCATGGATGGCTCATCTTCCTGGATCTCTGCCTAAGCTTCTGCCTTCAATCTCTTCTCTTCTTATCCTGCATAATCTTCCTTGCTTATCAGGTATATAACATTACCACATATTTGGTCATTTCTTATAGACTGATGATTCACAAGTCTATATCTTTACCCAGATCATACTCTGGAACTCTAAATGATTACTGGACATATCATGTTCAACTTGAAGACATTACTCCCTTACCCATGCATTTTCCTGTTTTTCCAGTTTCAGAGAATATAAAATAGTTATCCACCCATCACTCAAACCAGATACCTACAAACATACCCTTTCTTTCTCTCTCACTTCTCATTCCCAGAATATCACCAAGCCCTGTTAATGCTGACAGCTAGATGTCTCTCAGAGCTATCCACTTCCCTCCATCTTTAATGTCACCAACCTAGCTCCAGCTTCCCAAGTCTCACCATGACAACCACAGCAGGCTTGATGGATCTCCCACAAGGCTCCACTCTTGTTCTCTCCAATCCATTCTCTATGCTGCGGCCAATGTGATCTTTATAAAATTCATAAAGTTCAAATAAGGTCAGATCACACACACACACACACACACACACACACACACACCACTTTGCTTAAACCTCATATTTGCCCTGAGGATAGATGCCAAAATACTTTGCACAGCCTTCATGGCCCTGCATGGCTCCCTTCTACCTCCTCTCCAGCTGTCCCTCACATCACTCCCTACTTTTTCTTTATATTCCAACTCTTCTGTTCTTCTTTCAGTTCCTCACTCTTGTACATCCCACAACCACAATGCCTTTGTCCATGCTGGCTCTGCCTGTAATTCTCTTCTCCACCGCAACATCCCTTCCAGCATCGATTTTATTTCCGTCTACCCTTAGGATCCCAATTTAAACCTCTCTTCCTCGCAGCAATCTCCCCTTAACTGTGGACTAGGCTAGGTTCTCTGTTATACATACACAATCCATACCATCCTGCCCCCATATTTCAGACCACTTAGGATTTTATATTTATTTGCGATTATTTGACTTTTATGTCCCCTACCAAAATATAATATCCATGAACAGAGACTACCTCTGTTTTATTTACCATTACTTCTCCAGAGCCTAGCATAGTGCTTAGTACATTGTAACTAGCTAAAAAACATGTGATGAATAAATGAATGAATACTGTATTCCTCCTTCAAATAATATGTAGCCAAGTTTTTTTTTCCAAGTCTACCTCCTTAACATCCCTCATATTTATCTCTGCTTCTCTTTCCCCAGTTCTCCTCATTCAGAGCTGAACAACCTCTCACCTACCTATTACAAAGGCCTCCCAAAGGCTTCACACGTCTGATCTCCTGGTACAGATACATCTCTTTTTATGGCACTTCCCAGATACTGAGGTTTTGTTGTTGTTTTGTTTTGTTTTGTTTTTGTTTTTGTTTTACAAATTGAAGGTTTGTGGCAACCCTGTGTAAAGCAATTCTACCGACACCAGTTTTTCAACTGCATGTGCTCACAGCGTGTCTCTGTGTCACATTTTGGTAATTCACAAACTATTTCAAACGTTTTCATTATTATTATCTCTGTTATGGTGATCTGTAATCAGTCATTTTTGATGTTACTATTGTAATTGTTTTGGGGCCCCACAAACCACACAAATCAACAAATGTATGGGTTCTGACCGCTCCACCAACTGGCCCCTCCCCTCTCTCCCTCTCCATGGGCCTCCCTTTCCCTGAGACACAATAATATTGAAATTAGGCCGATCAATTATTTTGCATTGGCCTCTAAAGTACAAGTAAAAGGAAGAGTCACATGTCTCTCACTTTAAGTAAAAAACTAGGAATGATTAAGCTTAGTGAGGAAGGCATGTTGAAAGCTGAGATAGGCCATAGGCCAAAAGCTAGGCCTCTTGTCAAACAGTTAGCCAAGTTGTGAATGCAAAGGAAAAGTTTTGTAAGGAAATTAAAAGTGCTACTCCAGTGAACACACAAATGATAAGAAAGCAAAACAGCCTTATTGCTGATATGGAGAAAGTTTTAATGGTCTGAACAGAAGATCAAACCAGCCACAACATTCCCTTAAGCCAAAGCCTAATTTAGAGCAAGGTCTAAACTCTCTTAGATTCTATGAAGGCTGACAGAGACAAGGAAGCTGCAGAAGAAAAGCTAGCAGAGGTTGGTCCATGAGGTTTAAGGAAAACAGCCATCTCCATAACATAAAAGTGTGGGTGCTGATGGAGAAGTTGCAGCAAGTTATCCAGATCTAGCTAACATAATTAAAGAAGATAGCTACACTAAACAACGGATTTTCAACACAGATAAAAAAGCCTTCTGTTGGATGAGGATGCCACTGGGGACTTTCACAGCTAAAGAGGAGTCAATACCTGACTTCAAAGCTTCAAATAATGGGTTAACTCTTCGGTTAGGGACTAATGTAGCTGGTGATATTAAGTTGAAGCCAATGCATATTCACCATTTTGAAAATCCTAGGGCCCTTAAAAAATATGCTAAGTCTACTCTGTCTGTGGTCTATAAATGGAACAACAAGGCCTGGATGACAGCACATCTTTTTACAGCATAGTTTGCCAAATATGTTAAACACACTATTAGGACCTGTACTCAGGAAAAAAAAAAAAACAGAAAACACATTCCTTTCAAAAGTTTACTGCTCATTGACCATGTGCTTGGTCACTCAGGAGCTCTGATGGAAAGGTATGATTAGATGAATGTTGTTTTCATGTTTACTAGCAACATCCATTCTGTAGCCTATGGACCGAGAAGTAATTTTGACTTTTAAATCTTATTATTTAAGAAATATATTTTGTAAGCATATAGCTGCCATAGGTAATTATTGCTCTGCTAGAACTGGGCAAAGAATGTTGCAAACCTTCTGGAAAGAATTCGCCATTCCAGATGCAATTAGGAACATTTGTGATTCATGGGAAGAGGTCAAAATATCAACATTAGCAGGAGTTTGGAAGAAGTTGATTCCAACCCTCATGGTGACTTTGAGGAGTTCAAGACTTCAGTGGAGGAAGTCACTACAGATGTGGTGGAAATAGCAAGAGAACTAGAATTAGAAGTGGGGCCTAAAGATGTGACTGAATTGCTAGAATCTTATGATAAAACTTTAATGGATGAGGAGTTACTTCTTATGAAGGAGGAAAGAAAATAGATTTTTGATCTAGGCAATGCCATTTGGGACATAGGCATGGGCAAAGATTTCATGGTGAAAATGCCAAAAGCAATTGCAACAAAGTAAAAACTGACAAATGGTTCTACTTAAATTAAAGAGCTTCTGCACAGCAAAAGAAACTATCTTCAGAGTGAACAGACAACCTACAGAATGGAAGAAAAATTTTGCAATCTATCCATCTGACAAAGGGCTAATATTTAGAGTCTACAAGGAACTTAAACAAATTTACAAGGAAAAAAAACCATTAAAAAGTGGGTAAAGGACATGAACAGACATTTCTCAAAAGAAGACATTCATGAGGCAAACAAACATATGAAAAAAGCTCAACATCACTGATCATTAGAGAAATGTAAATAAAAACTACAGGAAGATACCAGTTCATGCCAGTCAGAATGGCGATTATTGAAAAGTCAAGAAACAACAGATGCTGTAAGACTGCAGAGAAGAAGGAACACTTTTACACTGTTGGTGGGAGTATGAATTAGTTCAGCCATTGTGGAAGACAGTGTGGCAATTCCTCAAAGACCTCGAACCAGAAATTCCATTTGACCCAGCAATCCCATTATGGGGTATATACCCAAAAGAATATAAATCATTTCTATTATAAAGATACATGCACAAGTATGTTCATTGCAGCACTGTTCACTATAGCAAAGACATGGAATCAACCTGAATGCCCATCAATGATAAACTGGATTTTTAAAATGTGATACATATATACCATGGAACACTATGTAGCCATAAAAAGGAATGAGATCATGTCCTTTGCTGGGACAAGGATGGAGCTGAAGCCATTATCTTCAGCAAACTAATGCAGGAACAGAAAATCAAACACCACATGTTCTCACTTATAAGTAGGGGATGAACAATGGGAACACATGGACACAGGGCGGGGCACAACACACCGTGGGGCCTGTTGAGGGTAGGGGGCCAGAGGAGGGAGAGCATCAGAAAGAATAGCTAATGGTTGCTGGGCTTTATACCTAGGTGATGGGGAAGATCTGTGCAGCAAACCACCATGGCAAACGTTTACATATGTAACAAACCTGAACATCCTGTCCACGCATCCCAGAACTTAAAATAAAAGTTGAATAAACCAAAGAAAGTAAACTTTTGAGGTACAGTCTACTTCTAGTGAAGATGCTGTGAACATTGTTGAAATGACAACAAAAGATTTAGAATATTCCATAAACTTAGTTGATAAAGCAGCTTCAGGGTTCCAGAGGATTGACTCCAATTTTGAAAGTTCTACTATGGGCAAAATGCTATCAAATAGCATCGCAAGCTACAGACAAATTTTTCATGAAAGGAAGAGTCAATTGATGCATCAAACTTCAATTTTGTCTTATTTTAAGAAACTGCCTCAGCCATCCCAGCCTTCTGCAACCACCATTCTGATCAGTCAGCAGCCAGCAATATCGAGGCAAGAACCTCCAACAGCAAAAAGATTACAACTTGCTGAAGGCTCAGATGATTGTCAGCTTTTATTTTTTACTATTACACTTGAAGTTCTGGGATACAAGTGCAGAACGTGCAGGTTTGTTACATAGGTATACACGTGCCATGGTGGTTTCCTGCACCCATCAACTCATCATCTACATTAGGTATTTCTCCTAATGCTATCTCTCCCCTAGCCCCCACCCCCCAATAGGCCCTGGTGTGTGATGTTCCCCTCCCTGTGTCCATGTGTTCTCATTGTTCAGTTCCCACCTTTGAGTGATAACACGTGGTGTTTGGTTTTTTTGTCCTTGCAATAGTTTGCTGAGAATGATGGCTTCCAGCTTCATCCATGTCCCCGCAAAGGACATGAACTCATCCTTTGTTATGGCTGCATAGTATTCCATGGCGTGTATGTGCCACATTTTCTTTATCCAGTCTATCATTGATGGACATTTGGGTTGGTTCCAAGTCTTTTGCTATTGCGAACAGTGCTGCAATAGACGTGCATGTGCATCTGTCTTTATAGTAGAATTTATAGATTTATAATCCTTTGGGTATATACCCAGTAATGGGATTGCTGTGTCAGGTGGTATTTCTGATTCTAGATCCTTGAAGAATTGTGACACTGTCTTCAACAATGGTTGAACTCATTTACACTCCCACCAACAGTGTGAAAGCATTCCTATTTCTCCACATCCTTTCCAGGACCTGTTGTTTCCTGACTTTTTAATGATCGACATTCTAATTGGCATGAGATGGCATCTCATTGTGGTTTTGATTTGCATTTCCCTAATGACCAATGATGATGAGCATTTTTTCATGTGTCTGTTGGCTGCATAAATGTCTTCTTTTGAGAAGTGTCTGTTCATACCCTTTGCCCACTTTTTGATAGAGTTGGTTTTGTTTTTCTTTTAAGTTTGTTTAAGTTGACTGTCAGTATTTGTTTAACATTAAAGTACTTTTTAAACTGAAGTATGTACATTTTCAGACATAATGCTATTGCACATTTAATAGACTAAAACATAGCATAAACGTAACTTTTATATTCACTTTTAAAAGTGTGCAAATCACTTTTTTGCAATATTTGTTTGACTGTGGTTGTCTAAAATAGAAACCTGCAATATCTTTGAGGTACATTTATATTCCAATCCAATATACATACTTTGAGAAGAGTGAACTTTCTAAAATACAAATCTGAGCATGTCTCTCCCCTGTTCCAAACCCTTTATGTGCCTATAAATCTGGCAACAGCTCACACCTCAGTCTCTTTGCTCTGAGCCTTCCCTTTGCTCTTTCCCCTCCCCATGTTTTGGCTTAGCAGTGATCACCAATTTTTTTATGTCATGGCATGCATTTTAAAATAATACTTATACAGCAGGCCAGAATATAAAGAGGAGCTCCAAGAGCCCAAAGCTGAGGAATTCAATAATTTAACACACCTCTAATCCATGTAGCTTGTCACCGAGATTGGGGAACTTTGGCTTAGGAAATATTAGTTCAACATTTGAGTCTTGCTGGAGAGTGGCTTTCTCTATGAAATTTTTTCTTCGCTTTCATGACCCCAAAACTGCCTGGAAAACTTTTAAATAATACTCTGAATACTTAATTTGTTTACATTCCTGCCTTTTTCTATGAGACTGAAAATCCCTTTGGAACAGAAAACATAGATTATTCATCGATGAATTCTCAGAATACAGTGATGGTGCCCAGCCGAATTGATAATGAGCAGAAAAAAGGAAGAGAAAGATCGAAGAATCTTTAGTCCAAGTATCCTGGATGGTTGTTGGGTCAATTTCCCTTGGTCATCATTTTTATATTTGTAGACTGTTTTCTGAAACTAAAACAGTTTCTTTGTGTTCCCCCAAGCCCTTTTTCCTAGAGGTAAGCTTTCAAACTACTACTATGACTAAGCAAAGTGCTGGCATTTCAAATGATAAATATCCCAAAAAGCAAAAAATGGCTACTCTGTGAAATTGACTTTTAAGTGCCCAATAGACTATTGAGGTTTTTGCTGCCAGAAAATTTTCTGTCAACTGATGCTTCCAGAATCAGATGTTTCTCATCAGCAAGAAGAGAGAGATTCCAGAAGGTGAAGAATTTATAAATGCATTGAAAAATGTCAACGTTTTTGTTTCAAGTTATGATTGAAATGAGCATAACCTCATATTTTAAAACACTAGGAATGCTCTTGATGTGGTGAAAAGGCAAAAAGGAAAGCTGAGGCTGCCAGAACAATTTTTTGATTTCTCAGATGAACTTGACAACAAAATGAGTATGGCCAGAAGTCCATCCTCACCCGGAAAGCACTCGTGTGCTCACTGAGAAGCCAGTGAACATCATAGCTGATGGCCAACTCCAAGGAAGCTCATTCAAGCACATCTATCCAAGAAAGGGTGGCTCCAAGCAACATTGCCCAACTGCAATAACTTCCTTCAGACTTCACTTGTGACTGTCAACTTATTGCTACTGACCTAAAAGCCAAACTATGCTTTTTTGTGGTAGTTATTGACCTTGCTTTTTTCCCAAACTTAGCTTCCCTGGTGAATAAACACTCCAGTACTCTTCACTGTAAAGTGTAGATGATACAATGCTTATCTCTCAGAGTTGTTGGAATAGTGAGAAGAGCCACAAAATAACATGAATCTATATATTCTAGTGCTAAACATCAACTGAAATAGAAGATGATGCTCTCCTCTCCTTCAGTAGGGGCACAGAAGAATTCACTGGGAGACGTGGGAGAGTAAGCCAGCTCTGGGGCCTAATCTAAAGACCTAGGGGAAAAAGGGCTCCTATGAATATGTGATTGGTGGCTTTTTCCTGTGCCCTCTTAGATAAGCTGGACTACATCTCTCAGAATTTCCTTCCCTGCATGGGACGAGGCTAGGATCGACAACAAGAGAAATGTTCATGAGCTTTGGAAGGCAGAGTGAAGTAGCAGCCTTTACACACTGAAGGTATGTCAAGGGCATGAGGCATCGTTGCACCTCCTGGATGTTGTGACTGATCTGTGAGCTCACTTTGTTGACACACGACCCTCCAGGCTTGCAGCAACTCTCATTCCCACCAGAAAGTTCCCTTCAGCTTCCTGGAGTCCAAGCCAGTTTGTCCTGGAGGGGTTTAATTTAACCTCATGGGTTCCAGGTGGGTTTTGCTCTTTTCCACTTAACATCTGGCTTTCCTTCCTGACGGCCCATCCTACCCATCCACAGCAACTTCAAGCCCACACCAGGTGCAGAGACCACAGCATCACACAGAATTCTTTATCAGATCCCACAGTTACAGAGGATCCATATCATACTCTCCTATTTCAGATCATTCATTGTGGCTCTGCTTCTCTGATCGAGCCAAACTAATAAAGTAGAATTCCTTCCCACCCTACTTTCCCCCCCACCTTTCTTAGGGGAATGAAAGGAAGCTTCCTAAGGAAATGCACTGAGCCATCCTCTGTCACAGGTAGAAAAAGTTTCCGTCATAGTCACGTGACTCCAGAATGCACAATCACCAGCGCTTCATCCACTTTCATCCCCAGTAGCTGGGGATCAGCACTAACATTTATATCATTGTAAAAGAAATACTTGTAAGACAAATCCTTGATCTTCAGTCTGAGGCATCCAATGTACTCAGATCCAAAGGAGGCAATTCTCAATTCCTTTAACACAGACGGGACCAGGGAGAGGGGATGCTAGTCATCCTCTAAACTTCTGGAGTTCCTAAACTCCCTAAACCCCACATGAGAGAACTTCTGTACTTTAAAATACTCCCTCTAGCATCCTGATCCACATCCTGAATGGCCTTTTCGGAAGCAGAAAACAAAAGTAAATGGTCACCCACATACTATGGAGTTGGTACATTTGCTAAGTTGCTCAGGCAACAGAACCACTGACTCAAACACTTCGGCCAAAACTTTCCAGAGAGTGATCTTTACTGCAGCAGAAAATACCTTTTTCACCTGTAAAATACAACTTCTGTGGCTCAAACTTTCTTTCTTTTTTTTTTTTTTTTTTTTTTTTTTTTTTTCTGAGACGGAGTCTCGCTCTGTAGCCCAGACTGGAGTGCAATGGCGCGATCTCAGCTCACTGCAAGCTCTGCCTCCCAGGTTCACGCCATTCTCCTGCCTCAGCCTCCCAAGTAGCTGGGACTATAGGTGTCCACCACCATGCCTGGCTAATTTTTTGTATTTTTAGTAGAGATGGCGTTTCACCGTGTTAGCCAGGATGGTCTCCATCTCCTGACCTTCTCATCTGTCCGCCTCAGCCTCCCAAAGTGCTGGGATTACAGGCATGAGCCACCGTGCCTGGCCTCAAACATTCTTTAGAGTAACACAGCTGAACAATAATTGTGCGATCTCAAGAAAGTCTGGGTATGTTGAGAATACTTTAAACCTAAGCACTTTGCTATAGTTTGAATCATGGTGTCCCCTCCAAAATTCATGTGGAAACTGAATCCCCAGTACAATCTGATTGAGAAGTGTGGCCTTTAGGAGCGGATGTAAATAAACAAAAGGTGGTCCAGAAAGGAGGCAGGAAGGGAAGTTTTACTCGTGGTATCTTGGAGGAAGGCAGGAGAAATGGCCCCTGCAGAAGATAGCTGAGTGTGTTTGTCCCAGCCCAGGCCTAGAGGACAGGTCAGCCCTATCCTCAAGGAGGCTGCCGACAGAAGCCAAAAACACTGTTTTCAGTGGAATTTATCGCTCAGGATCAATCAGGATTACTCCAGGACCCAAGGGACCAAATCTATCCAGTTGGGGAGTGGGCACATATTTACAAGAAAACACAGTGTTGCTTTGGGCACTGGAGAGGACCCGGGAGCAACAACAGTGGATACCTATGGGCTCCACCAGGGCAGCTCAAGGCCTGGAAGCAGCTCTCTCCCTAGAGCCCCTGTAACAGTGGACACTACATATTTCCCACTAGTAGCCAGTGGGCAGGGGATATCGGCAGGAAGTAAAATAAAGAAAACTGCATGTGAGCCCATAGATGACACCTAGGGACTCCTAAAGTCTCCATAGTTGCTGGAGATATAATTTTAATATAATTCCACAAGTGCCCACAGGCTAGAAGGGTGGAGGATACCTGGGTTCTATTCCATGAGATTACAGTGAGATGAATGAGGAAAATACTTATCCCAAAAGCAAATGCAATATATGGAAACCACAGAGTACAAGTTCAAACTAACCTTTCCTTACTTGATATTTACACTTACCAGACAATTTTTAAAATATATTCTTTTTTAAAAAATTGTCTTCAAATAACGTATGCCTTTGCCACTTGACAATAAGTTGGCTCTCCATTCATTGTTTGCAGAATCGCATCCGCTAACAAAGAGGTGGGCCCCTGTTTTTCAAGCCAGAAGATTTAATTTTGTTGATGCCTCCTCCTCAGTGTTTCTTACAAAAACAATGAATTTTGTCCCATGCTGTTTGTAGAAGAGAAAAACACAGAAGGCAAGATTTTGTGAATGCCATCTGTGCTATTAACAAGTCACATTATCTCAGACTTTCACAGTGCAAGGCAGTGTCCCAGGCACAACATTTGGTCTGTGTCATGTACAAATGCCTGAAGTTTCAGCTGCATTTTTTCTCATCTGTGAAACTCAGGGGACTGCCCAGATGTTCTTAAAGGATTCCTTCGGCTTCAATATTGCATCTCAGAATTTCCAACATGATATAACTTCCTATGAACTCCTTCCACAGAAATAAACCTTCCAAAACCCTCACACGACATTTTTGTAAACTACTGAGTGGTATATTATTTTTAAAAAATCACTTTAAATAAAGACTCACTTTTATTTTAAATTGGAATAATATTGACTGTGTTATAAAAGCCCTATTATCATTAAAAATAACCATAATATATGAAAAGTTCCACCTAAGTTCCATTACATTAATTTTGTAATATAAAACAGTTTACAAAAAAGGTTGCAATGGTGTATGTCATGCATGGTTTGGAGACCATAGAATATATATTATATAATTGTATACATGAAAATATATATGTAGGTGCAAAAGTTATAAATGTATATGTAAATGTAGACTGAAATTTAACTAAATATTATGGCAATAAAATAGACTTCTTCATAACTTTTGCATTTTAGTTCTAAACTAATTGAAAAAAAGGCTTTAGATTTTTACTTGTAAACCCTCTCCACAAATAATGTATTGCTGATATATCATCTTTGTTCCCAATAAAGTGGATAAAATCATCATAACAGTTCCTCTGTAAACATTAGTTAAGAACTGAAAACATATAAGAATTTCCATTAAATAATTGAAAGTTAAACAGTTTATCATCTTGATCTTTAGAGAAGATCATCTTGAGATTAATCTACACAATTATACCCATGTTTCAGCATCAATGTTCATTATGATCTCATATTTAACCAACAATTTATGATGGGTACAAATTTTTAAATATGTGAGCAAGAATAAAAATTATTTTTAATTATACTACCACAAGGGAAAGAGGTGTTTGGCTGAGAAATAAATTAGCTGAGCCAGAGGATCACAAGCAGTGTCTTAACAGGCTCGCTGACATGTTCACTAGGTCCATCTCAGCATCCTTCATACTGATTTGTTTTGAAGGGAAAAAAAATTATTGGCCTGTGTATGGACTTTAAAACATGGCATTCTTGTCTTTAATAGTGTGATCCCACCAAGTACTTTGCAAGCTCCCAAATTGACAACCACAGATTAGGAAATGTCATAATACTGACAATATTGAACCATTTCCTAAAAGGTTTTGCTGTAACTGAGTTCTGTTTGTCCAGACCGCCAGAGCTTAGGAAAAAACACAGCTTCCCCACTGTTGTCCTGGGACTGCCCATCTCACGAGGCACACAATCATTGGAACATCTAAACACATGGTCTTTCGTCCAAGGCAGGCCCTATAGAAGACCTTTCCTTGCTAATACATTCTCTCTTCATGGGGATTGTTTCTGTGGCTTGGCAAATTGTTTGCCATCTTCTTCATCCATTCCTGGTTCTGAATCATCTGTGTGATTTGATCTGGGACGTGGTTCGCAGGGTTCCCTTGATCTTGCTAGCCTTCACTTCCAGTTTTACATCAGCTGCTGTCCCTGACTCAGCACTCTAAATAAAAGCAATTGTTTGCTCCTCTTTCGGTATGTATTACTTTTTGGCTCTGAGACAACAGCGCTGAAACTAGACCTTAGGGCTATAGGAAAAAAGTGTTAAGTTCTAAGAGTATGGGATAACATCCATGGTAATAGGCAAGAGAAAACTCATCAAACTGCTTTTCTAGACACACTGACATCTCACTTGAATATAAGACAAAAAAGAGTTTGTGAATTCTCTTAATTAGGCCTATTTTTTTCTGCATCTAAATTGTGTTTCTTTGTAATATCAAAAAGGATCAAAGAAGTCTACTGAGGCTGTTTTCTTGTCATTTAAGTTTCAAAAACAGTAAAGTACTTTAATTTCACTTAATTGCCATAAATTCAACACAGCTTAAAGAAAAAGAGTTTGTAGTGCTAGTTTTCTTTTCTTTGTCAAAAAATCATTTTTACAAATCCCTTCTATATCATTCCTAATTGTATTTTGTATTTCCCAATTCACTCTTGTTAACCTTCTTTGCCTATCACATTGGATCAGATCAACAGATTTTGCTGACAGAATAAAAGTATTATGCACATACAAAGGAAACCTCAGGTTGAACTCTATGAGATCATTCACGGATGTCATCACTAGCAATAGGAGAAGAGATTGTCTTGCAACTGTAAGAGTAGCCAACAGAGTCTATGCCTGCTAAGAAGGCAAGAGGCAAGGGCTACTGGTAAGAGTGGCCTCTTCCTCTCAGGAAGTGACTTCAAACTATAGATATGGCAAAAGAAAGTGGTCTAGATCAGCAGGTTCTACCTACGACACCAATCATTTCCAAGGGGAAAGCCTCAGAAAACTCAATTGAAATCTCCCATGGAGTGAACAGCCAAAGCCTTGGCATTGCAAGATATCAGAAGAAACAACCCGTCAACTGGAGAAACATGTTGTCACCCTCCTGAGACTTTATGTTTCACAAGACCTAACAGGCCATCCTAACTCCAATCAGGGGTTGTAAGGATAAGATTTCATTCCCTGGGAGACTTCTGGGACCAAGGACTCTTCTCTGACACCGCCATTGTCTTTTGCTACTGGGGTCACCATTACAGCATTCACTTGCCTATGTATAGCTTATTACTATTACTTCAGGAAGATTATTTACAAAGAATAAAAGATGTAAAATGTAAGAAGGAAGTATAGGAGAATAAGAAACTAAATACACCCAGTGCTACCCTCTATGAGAGTATAAAGGAAGAGGTAAAGAAATCTCAACATGGAAAAACCTAAAGTCTTTTTTATTGACAATTTGGCTTAAGAAAATTGAAATGCCCTTGTAAACAAAAATTAACCCAATACTCTGGCTCTGACAGTGACATTAGCAGTGGTGTGATGCAGCTGGCTCATTCAGGCTGTCAAAGAGCCACTTGTTAAAGTGTCAGGACATTTGTGAGCTCATGTTAAACACAGCCATTTTAAAAATTAAATTATATAAGCTTAAAATTAAATGCATTATATCAAAATAGAAAGACAACAAATACTCAAAATTCTCACTACTTATTTTACTATATTTTACAATTATCTATGTTATTGATGTTATAGACATGTATTTTATCTGTATGATGAAAATACTATAAAATTGTGTGCTACTGTACTCCTCTTCCCAGTTCTTCTTTCAGTAACATCATGTTAGTAACTTGAAATCAGACATGGTATGAGTATTAATACTATGGAAATCAACAAAAACTAAAAACCAGGGTTTCATTTATCATTTTGATTGCCTAGGCTTAAGAAAAAGATGGAGAAAATATTAATAATGAAGATAAATTTAAAAATGTATATATCTGTAGCAATGTATTCTAAACACAAAATATCTTTTTAAAAAATTTTCCTCAATTTGAAAATTATTATCTGACTTAGCAAAGAAGTCACTCATCATTAAATAAGTGGCATTCCAACATAGTCCTGAAGCTGAAAGAGATTTTTGCTTAGTAAGTGTAATTTGTATAAGGATGACAAATAGTTTAATTATAAGACACATAGCAAATGTAATGATGATAGATTGTACTGGGAAAAGAGTTAGCGGATTAGAAAGAAACTTCATTTTTCAGGTAGCAGTTGCAATCATAAGTTGGCTAAAGACACAAGAGTTCACCAAAAATCAGCAAAAGGATTCTTTAAGAATCAATTGGATATATGGAATTTGCAATAAAATGTATTGTATATGTTATTATTTGTAAATAAGTGCTACACATCTGTATATCTGTACTATTTATAATAAAAGCATATATATGCATGTATGTATATAACACACACACATATGTATATAGTGTGTATATATACATATATATGTATATATATGCTATGCTTTGAATGTGTCCAGCAAAAAGCATGTGTTGGAAGCTTAATTGCCAATGCAACAGTGTTAAGACATGGGACCTTTAAGAGATGACTAAACCATAAGGGTTCTGCCTTCATGAATTGCTTAATGTTGTTATCATGAGAGTGGGTTTGTTACTGTGGGGGTGGGTTCCTTATAAAAGTACAAGTTTGGACCCTTCTTGCTCTCTCTCTCTCTCGCTCTGTCTTGCCCTACTGCCTTCTGTCATGGGATGACACAGCAAGAAGGTCCTCACCAGATGCTAGAGCCAGGATGTTGGATTTCCCAGACTCCAGAATTTTGAGCTAATAAATTTTCATTCATTATAAATTACCTAGTTTCAGGTATTCTGTTATAGCAGCACAAAATGAATTAAGACTATAGGGATAGGTATATGATATAGATACAAATATATAGATTTTTTTGATGTGATTAATATTTACCAGCACACTATTAGACATTAGACACAGGGATCCCACAATATTCAAAATTTATTTAAATAATTATTGAAATGTATATAAAGCAAAAGGATGGAAACAATGACAATAAAACCAAAATGAAGGGATAATCATGGCAGCATAGAAAAGGAAGACATGGATAAAGTTAGCATACTAACATGCACACCCTGAGGTCTTGGATCACTGCTATGGAGTAAACTGAGAATACAACTCTACATGTAGAAAATTTAGTGACTAAAAAAGGAGATCTATAAACTAACTTTGTCAGACTGGGTCACAAAACTTCTTGGCATTAAATATCTCTTGCTCACCATTGAACAGCACTGGAGAAAGTAAAGATCCATTCTCTGAATAGCCTGAAGCACAAGAGCTCAGGAATCCTTGGTGCTTCTACGAGTTCTCTGGGTGATACTTCTTGCTCTATTAGGTGAACAGATTAGTATTTCAGTGTTTCACTATACCACATTGAAGTGGTCCTTGTGAAAGCCAGAAGGCTTGATGGGTGAGCTATTAAGATCTCTACTGAACTTCTATTTGTTTAATGAGTTCTTCACAGGGCACTCCGGAATGTTCCCGTCACTTCAGATCGTCCTGTCACCTAATTATCATTCAAAAAGTTTGTTTGCTTAAGCAACCCTCTGGAACATAACAGTCTTCCCTTTCTTCCACCACTAATTAAATTTTACCAGTCACTCAAGGCCCAACAGAAGTCCCAGCTGTTCTATTATCTGATTACATATTAGCTGATCAGAAAGCTTATCTATTTTCCATGAACAAATCTAAACATCATCCTGGATACTTCCCAATCAGAATTACTTGAGATTGGAGGCCTATTGGCAATAGGTAATCCTGGCTAATTGACTAAATGATGTAAATGCTTTATATGCATAAAAAGGAAATCTGAGAACCAAGGCAAAATGTCAACTTTTAAATCGCAACCAGATCAACAAGGCAACTTTTAAAATCCTGACATACTTATGTTGCACAAATGTTACAGTCAAGGCACTGGGAATATTACATGGAATACACTTTCATTTAGGCATACTTTCTTAAAAAAATACATTATGTCTGAAAGTAAAAACCTACTTCTCTCTTTTAGGATAAGAACTGTATCAAGAAACATAGTTAGATGGCTTCTCCTTTCAGGAACTTTGAGTAGATGTACTTTCCCTGTTTCTCCCACTAAGTACAACTAAAAGACATTATATGTAAAATAAACACAAGAAAAAAGGAGGAGAGAAGGCAGACCACCTAGGGACTTCATGATGTGAGGAAACACAGTGGTGAGTTACCTGGGTTTTCTTTTTAACCTCCTGTATACCAGACTTGGAGCTGTAAGAAGCTGGTAACCCAGAAATTAAAACAGGTATAGACAAAAAGAGCTCCAACAAAACCTCCACCCTCTAGCCAAAGGATCAAGAAAGAGAAAGCCCAGAAAAAAAAATTTAGACAACAACCATATTACTCCAGCCAAACACCACAGGAAAAATGGTGGCCCCGCCATGCCTGTGCCAGAAAGGGGTCAGAAAGGGGTCAAGTGGAAAGTCCAGATTTCTACCCTTATGAGGCTATGATGAAACACCCAACACTCTGGTATAGTAACATTAGAGAAAGTCAAGTATGGAGCCAGCATCACATCTCTTCCGGCCAGTTACAGAGTCCCTTCCAATGGTGTCAGTGGGGATTATGTGGAGCTGGAGCTCCCAGTCCAGCCAGCAATAACAAGGAGCTTCCCTACTTTAGATGTCAACAAAGGCCAAATGGGAATCTGGACTTCTACTTCCACCTGACAATAATGAGGTAACACTCCCCACCAATTATGGCAGTGTGTTACAGAGAAAGCCAATTACAACTGAAGGTTTAAGTAATATCTAGTCTCACAAAATAACACAAAACTATCCAGAGAGTGAGAAAAAAAAAAAAAAAAAAAAAAAAAAAATCACTCACCACACCAAGAACCAGGAAAATCTCAAACTGAGTTTAATAAAAGACAATCAATAAATGCCAAAACTGACATGGTAGAGATGCTAGACTTTTCTGACAAAGATTTTAAAGTAGCCATGATAAAAGTGCTACAATCATCAATTATGAAGATATTTGAAAAAAATGAAAAAGTAAAATTAGCAAAATCTATAAAAGTATCAGCAAAGCGATAGAAGACATAACAAAGAACCAAATGGAAATTTTAGAATTCCGGATTACAAAAAGCAAAATAAAAACTCAATGGATGAACTCAATAAAAGCATAGAAGAAACAGAGGAAAGAATCCATGAGCTAGAAGGTAGACCAATAGAAATTATTCAATCTTAACAACAGAAAAAATAGAATTTTAAAAAAAGTAAATAGAGCTTTAGGGACCTGTGAGACTATAACAAAAGATCTAATCTGTCATCGAAGTCCTAAAAAGAAAGGAGAAAGAGGGCAGTTCTAAAGAAAGTACTCTAAGAAATAATGGCCAAAAACTTCCCTAATTTGGGAAGAGATATATACCTATGGGTTCATGGAAGGCCAAACAGAATAAATCCAAACAAATCAATATCAAAACACATCATGATTAAACTTCTGAACATAAAGACAAAGAGGAAAATCTTGAACATAGTCAGAGAAAAACTGCACCTGAGCAATAGGGGGAAGACAATTGTAAGACAATAGATTTTTCATTAGAAAGCATGGCGACTAGAAAAAAGTGGCACAATATTTTTTAAATGTTGAAAGTAAAGAACTGTTAATACCCAGTGAAAATATCCTTCAGGAATGAAGGAGGAATCATGACATTTTCAGATAAAGTAAAACCAAGAGAAACTATTGCCAGCAGAATATACCCTAAAAGAAAGGTTAACCAAAGTTTTCAAACAGAAAATAAACAACAAAATAAAAAATTTTGGAATATAGGAAGGAAGAAAAAAATGAGGCACATAAAATTATGAGTAAATTCATTCAGCTTTTCTTCTGCTCTTGACTTTTCTAAATTATATTTGACTGTTGAAGCAATAATTATAACACTAGCTTATGTTATTCTAAATGTACATAAAGAAAATTCTTTACATAAGTTATAAAGAGAAGAGGGTAAAGGGATGTAAAGAGAGGTAAAGTCTCTATACTTTACTTGAAATGGTAAACTAATGGCACTATTAGACTCTGATAAGTAATGTATATATAATGTAATACCCAGAGCAACCATTTGAAAATTTATACAAAATGATACACTTAAGAGCCCTAGAGATAAATCAAAATGAGATTCTAAAAAATATTCACAGGAAGTCAAGGAAAAAAGATTATAGAAAAGCAAAAAATAAAGTGAACATAATTGTAAGACCCAAAACTATTAAAATACTAGAAGAAAATCTGGTCATTGGCCTAGGCAAAGAACTTATGACTAAGATCTGAAAAACAAATGCAACAAAAACAAAAATAGGCAAATGGGACTTGAACTAATAAGCTTCTGCACAGCAAAAGAAATTATCAATGGAGTGAACAAGCAACCTTCAGAATAAGAGAAAATATTTGCAAACTATGCATCTGACAAAGGGCTAATATTCAGAATATACAACCAACTCAAACATCTCAACAACAATAAAAAATACCAATAATCTCATTAAAAAGTAGGCAAAGCACATGAACAGACATTTTTCAAAAGAAGTTATACCAACTTCTTTTGGCAAACAAGCATATGAAAAGATGCTCAACATCACTAATCATCAGAGAAATGCAAATTAAAACCACAGTGAGATACTATCTTTCAAGAATCAGAATGGCTATTATTAAAAAGTCAAAAAATAACAGATGTTGGCAAGGATGTGGAGAAAAGGGAATGCTTATACACTGTTGGTGGGAAGGTAAATTGATATACCCTCTATAGAAAACAATATTGAGATTTCTCAAAGAACTAAAAATAGAACTAATATTCAACCCAACAATCCTACTACTGAATATTTACCCAAAGAGAAGGGTCGATATTCCATCATAGCAAGAAGATACTGGCACTCTTATGTTTATCTCAGCATTATATGTGATGGAACTGGAAGCCATTATCTGAAGTGAAATAACTCAGAAACAGAAAGTTAAATGCATATGTTCTCACTTATAAGTGGGAGCTAAGTAATGTGTACCCATGGGCATGGAGAGTGGAATAGTAGACACTGGAGACTTGGAGGGGCGGGAGGGTGGGAGAAGGCTGAAGGATGAAAAATGATGTAGTGGGTACAATGTACACTGTTTGGTTGATGGCTACACTAAAAGCCCAGACTTCATCGTTATGCAATACATCCATGTAACAAAACTGCACTTGTACCCCCTAAATCTACAAAGATAATAAATCAATAAATGAAGTGAACCAACAGAAAACAAAAAATAAAAAGGCATATTTTAGCCCTAATATATCGATAATTACATCAAATATAAATTGGTCTATATATGCCAATTAAAAATAAAAGACAGTCATTGTCAAAGTGGATTAAAGAACTTAACCCAGCTATGTGGCATCTACAAAAAAATTACCACAAATATGTGATATAGGCAGGTTGAAAGTAAAATGGTGGAAAAAGATATAATACTTCCTTCTTATCCATCGGGTATACATTCCAAGACCCCAATGGATGCCTGAAACCACGGATAGTACCGAAGTCCATATATACTATGTTTTTTCCTATACATACACATATACCTATGATAAAGTTTAATTTATAAATTAGGCACAAACAGAAATTAACAATATTATTTAATAATGCAATAGAGCAATAGTAACAATATACTGTAGTAAAAGTTGTGTATATGTGGTCTCTCTCTCTCTTTCTCAAAATATCTTAATGTTTTCAGGCCATGGTTGCTCATGAGTAACTGAAGTCATGGATAAAGAGAGATTATTGTACATCATTCAAACATTAATCAAAGCAGGAGTGACTATATTAATATCAGATAGTAGATTTCCAAACAAAGAAAATTACCATCGACAGAGAAGGATATTATATATTAGAAAAGGGTCAATGAACCAAGAAGGTACAGCAATCTTAAATGTGCATGCAACAAACAATGAAGCTGGAAAATATGGGATGCAAAAACTGATGGAATTGAAAGGAGAAAAAGATAAGCTCACATGATGTTACAGTTGAAAGTTTCAGCACCCTCTTCTCAACAATTGACAGAAAATCAGCACAACTATATAAGAATTCAACAAAACGATCTATTATGGACAGAACTGCGTTTCCCAAAAATTTGTATTTTGAAGGCTTAACATCCAGCATCTTAGAATGTGACTTTATTTGGATATTGATTTTTTAAAGAGTTAATTGAAATGAGGCAGTTAAGGTGGCCCCTACTCCAATCTGATTGGTGTCCTTATAAGGAGAGAAGATTAGAATATACAGAGTGAGACACACACCAGGGATGTGTGTGCACATAAAACAGGCCATGTGAGGAGTGTGGTATTAAGATATATAGGAAATAGATATATACACACACACACATATATATGTGGCATTATGATATATAGGAAACATATATATGTATGTAGGTTTTTTATATACGTTTTCATCCATGAGTCCTGGTTCATAACTCCCATATCCCTTGTTACTGTCTTTTGTTGTAATGTTGGGTGTGTTAGGCTTCAGAGGCAGGCCTCAGGAAATGGAACTTCTTGCCTGTCTTGCTTTCATCTGTCCCAAGGTAGGACTGTAATCTTTCCCTACCTTTCTGATTGTGGGTCTTAAGACCCTCCCCTGTGAGGGTCCCACCTTATACTCTGAGAAAAGAAAGGCTTCCATAAAAATCCAAGAGGCCTGGGTTGAGAGAGCTTCTTGATAGCTGAACATATGGAGGTTCCTGGAGGGTAGCGTACCCATGGAGGACAGGGAAGCTCCATGCCCTTTTCTCCAAATGTCACCTTATGCATCTCTTCATCTGTATCCTTTGCAATATCCTTTGTAATAAACTAGTAAACAAAAGTGTTTGCCTGAGTTGTGAGCCACTTCAGCAGACTAATTGAACTCAAAGAGTGGGTCATGAGAACCCCAACTTGAAGCCAGTTGGCCAGAATTTCTGGAGGCCCAGACTTGCAACTGGAATCTGTGGGTATGGGTGGCAGTCTTGGGGACTGAGTCCCCAATGTGTAGAATCTGACACTATCTCTGAGTAGATTGTGTGAGGGCTGAATTGGTGTCTGCTGCTTGGTATGTGGGGAAAAACCCACATGCATTTGGTTACAGAAGTCTTCTTCTATTTTGATGAATGCTGTGGTGTGAGAGTAGAGAAAAAACACATTTGGAGAGGGTTTTTCCCAATTCAGGACACAGAAATGAGGCAGCCACCTGCAAGCCAAAGAAAGAGGCGTCAAGAGACACCAAACATGCCAGCACCTTGATCTTGGATTTCCAGCATCCAGAACTGTGAGAAAATAAACATCTGTTGTTTAAGTCACCTAGTCTGTGGTATTCTGTTGTGGCAGCCCAAGCAGATGAATGCACCATCAATCAACAAAATTTGACATTTATAAGACAATCCATCCAACAACAGAAGAATTCACATTTTTTAAGTATCCAAGACTGTATTTGGGGTTATTAAAGAAAACAAATTTAAAAGATTTAAAATTATACAGTGTGTCCTCTGACCACAGTGGAATCAAGCTAAAATTCAACAAATAAAGAAGAAAATCTCCTAGCACTTGGAAAGTAAACAACATACTTCTAAATAATCCATGGGTCAAAAGGAGGTCTCAGTAAGAAAGGACCAAAGCAATGAATAAACAGCTAAGATTTGACAGGAGTGTTGAAGGGAAAGCACTGGAGTACAGCAGGGGAGTGGAGATGCACCCGTGGCAACTAGATATCCAGGAGGACAGTGTGGAGTCACCTGACCTCTACAGCCCCATCTCCCCTGCTGAGATCAGATCTGCCAAGAGTCAGGAGGGACATCCAGTTACAGAGAAAAGGTAATCAAAAAATCTCCACCAGCCTCCACTGTCACCAAAATTCATGCCTACAGTCTTTACAATGAAAGAACCAACAGTCCTTACACTCACTGAGCCCAGTTTGGAGAGCTACCAGGAATTCATGTGGCTACATTGTCCTGGATTAGGAGCACAAGGCATACATTTCCATCCCCCAACTCCTGTGAGCTAAGCTGCTGTAGTGCAGCACCATCTTGGGATCTTTTCCCAGGATGGTGCTGTACTACAGCAACTTACACACACCTCTGGAGTGTACCCTGCTCAGGGGAACCAGTAGTCATTGCACCTCTCCAGCCCTAAGGATTTATCTTCATTGTGCCAAGCCCACATAGGTGGTTGAATATCGCAACCTTAGCTGTGCAGAACTTGGACCCAGGATTGGTTATGACTCTAGTCCTGAACAGCAGGAAAATCAACCCCCATCATCTGCACTTCCAGGCGAAGGAACAGTTTGTCAACATTGCCGAGGAAACACATTTGTGAGCCAGCCCAACTGCTGTACCCTTCCACAAGCAGGAGAGGCCCTAGACCTTCCAAGCAGGTGATATGCTCCTGGGCCAGTGCAGTAGCTGCATACCCATGCTCAGGACCTAAGAAACAGCCCCACAGCACCTCCTGCAGACACATCCCGGGACTTTCCAATGGCCCTGAAACCCCAGTAAGGGCCTGAGAACGGCCCCACAGCCCATCCCTGGCAGAAATGCCCCCAGGCCAACCATGCAACCAAGAGCCCCCATCTTGGACTTGAAAAATAGCCCAGAGAGGTGCGGTGGCTCACGCCTGTAATCCCAGCACTTTGGGAGGCCAAGGCAAGCAGACCACAAGGTCAAGAGATCAAGATAACCTGGCCAACATGGTGAAGCTCTGTCTCTACTGAAAATATAAAACTTAGCTGGGTGTGGTGGTGGGTGCCTGTAATCCCAGCTACTCGTGGGGCTGAGGCAGGAAAATTGCTTGAAACTGGGAGACAGAGTTTGCAGTGAGCCGAGATGGCACCACTGCACTCCAGTCTAGGCAACAGAGGGAGACTCCGTCTCAAAAAAAAAAGAAAAACAGCCCATGGGCCACCCCTGGCAGATACACCTCAGGTCAGCTGAGCAGCCCTTTGTCTGCATCCCAGGCCCAAGAAATGGCTCCATGGGCCACGCCAGCAGAAACACACCCAAACCAGTGAATAAGTCATGTGGCCATGTCCTGGGCCTGAGAAATAGTCTTGTAAGCCACTCCTGGCAAACATGTTTCCAGGCCAACTGAGCAACCATGCAGCTATGTCCTGAATGTGAGAAACAGATCAATGGTTCAAACCCAATAGACACACCCACAGGCCAGCTGAGCAGCCATGCAACTATATAGCAGGCCTGAGGAACAGCCCTGCAGGCTGCCTCTGAGCAGGCATTCCCACGCCAGTTGCTCACAGCCAGAGTAACAACCCTATGGCCCCAACTACAGTCAGCCAGACCCCAAGTTGGCCACCCCACCATGTGCACATATGTGCCTCCAATCTGAGAAACAGCTCAGCAAGCCTACTCCTGCAAAGCTAAACCACCATCACCACATATTCTTCCAGCCTAGGCCACTAAGAAACTCCCAAATGCCACTAGTGTGGATTACAGCTGAAGAAACTACAAAGACACTACACAACGATGTCCACCTAAAACCAAGGCCAACACACACCCACCAAACTGACGACACAAGCCTCCTTCATAGGAATAAGGTTTTCCCTATGAAACCTACACCATAAAGTTAGAAGAGGCAAATTTCCCACCAGATGCATAGAAATCCATGTATGAATGTATCAGCCATGAAAAAGCAAGAAAACATGTGACCTCCAAAGTAAAACAGTAATTCTCAAGTAACAGATCCCAATCATAAGGAAATATATAAAATGCCAAAAAATTCGAAAGACTAGCCTTACAGAAACTCAGTGAGATACAAAGAAATACATATAAATAAATCAACAAAATCAGGAAAACAAATGATTATTTGAATAAGAAACTTAACAAAGAGATAGTTATCATTAAAAAGAACCAAACAGAAATCCTAGAGATGAGGAATTCAATAAATAAAATTTAAAATACAATCTAGAGCTTTAAAGTCACAGTAACCAAGCAGAAGAAAGAATTTCTGAACTTGAAGATAGGTCTTGAGAAATAACATGAGAGGAGAAGAAAAGAAAAGAAGACAGGAAGGAAGGAAGAAAGAAAGGCAACAAGATTTATGATATACCATTAAGCAAACAACTATTTGTATTATGAGTGTTCCAGCAGGAGTAAAGAAGACAAAGGTGAGGAAAATATTATTAAAATAATAGCAGAAAATTTCCCAGGTCTTGGGAGAGAGATGGACATCCATGTCTCGGGACCTCAAATCCCCCCCAGTAGATTTAACCCAAATTGTTTTTCTCTGGGGTACATTATAGTCAAATTTTCAAAAGGCAAAGACAAAGAAAACATTCTAAAAGCAGGAAGAGAAAGGCATCAAGTCACATACAAGGCAATCCTCAGTAGACGAACAACAAATATCTCATCAGAAATCTTACAGGCCAGGAGACAATGGGATGTTATATTCAAAGTCCTGAAGGAAAACAACAAAAAAAAACCTGTCAACCAAGAATATCATACCCAGCAAAGCAATTCTTCAGAAATGAAGGTAAAATAAAATCCTTCATAGACAAGCAAAAACTAAGGGAATTAATCACCACCAGACTGGCCTTAAAAAAATGTTCAAAGAATTCTTACATCTGAAAGTGAAAAGATAAAAACTACCATCATGAAAACATGCAGAACCATAAACCTTACTGGTAGACCCTATACCAAAGGAGAAAGACAAGGGAATCAAACCTTATTACTACAGAAAACTACACAACTGCAAAAATATAAATAAAAGAAACTAAGAAACAAAGAACATACAAAGGAGCCAGAAAATAGTAAAATTGACCTCACCTCTCAATAATGACCATGAATACAAATGGATTAAATTCCTCATTTAAAAGATATAGATGACTGAGTGGATTAAAAACAACACCCAACCATATTCTGCCTACAAGAGACTCACCTCACACATAAAGACACAAATAGGCAGAAAGTGAAGGGACAGAAAAAGATATTCCATGTGAATGGAAACTACAAGTGAGTAGGAAAAGGTATTCTTTTTGTTATTTTTATTTACTTATTTTTTATTATACTTTAAGTTCTAGGGTACATGTGCACAACATGCAGGTTTGTTATATAGGTATATATGTGTCATGTTGCTTTGCTCCACCCATCAACTCATCATTTACATTATGTATTTCTCCTAATGCTATCCCTCTCCCAGTCCCCAACCCCCTATCAGACCCTGGTGTGTGATGTTCCCCTCCCTGTGTCCCTGTGCTCTCATTGTTCAACTCCCACCTATGAGTGAGAACATGCAGTGTTTGGTTTTCTGTCCTTGTGATTGTTTGCTTAGAATGATGGTTTCCAACTTCATCCATGTCCCTGCAAATGATATGGACTCATCCTTTTTTATGACTGCATAGTATTCCATGGTGTATATGTGCCACATTTTCTTTATCCAGTCTATCACTGATAGACATTTGGCCTGGTCCAAGTCTTTGCTATCATGAGTGGTGACACAATAAACATACATGTGCATTTGTCTTTATCGTAGAATGATTTATAATCCTTTGGGTGTATACCCAGTAATGGGATTGCTGGTTCAAATGGTATTTCTAGTTCTAGATCCTTGGGAAATCGCCACACTGTCTTCCACAATGGTTGAATGAATTTACACTCCCACCAACAGTGTAAAAGTGTTCCTATTTCTCCACATCCTGTCCAGCATCTGTTGTTTCCTTTTTAATGATCACCATTCTCACTAGCATGAGACGGTATCTCACTGTGGTTTTGATTTGTATTTTTCTAATGACCAGTGATGATGAGCATTTTTGCATATGTCTGCTGGGTGCATAAATGTCTTCTTTTGAGAATTGTCTGTTCATATCCTTTGCCCACTTTTTGATGAGTTTGTTTTTTCTTGTAAATTTTTTTAAGTTTTTTGTAGATTCTGGATATTAACCCTTT